>NW_021851121.1:22839-30667 GCF_003651465.1 Formica exsecta
AAGGTGACCTTGCTTTTTTATGGAAAAAAAATGTTTGGTCAATTTTTATTATTGCAATTTGTTGCCGGTTAGAAACTGATAAATTTCTGTTTATGACTTTTTTATGTCAGATTATTGTAAGTGCCTTAAAAATCGTGGCGACCGTTACGAGGACCACCCTGTATATTGTTATTGAAATAATGGACATTAATGGATTTCATAATAATTAAGTTTCAGATCAGATTTTTCTTTCCATGATGTTGTGTCTCTAGTTTTTTTATTCTGGGATAGTGTTTGTTTACCAGCACCCGCTACTACGACTCACTGAAAGAAAGGGAAAGGGGGTTTTAATATAGGCTTCTGTACTTAAGTATAGTAAGAGACAACGTACTTACAATCAAGTCAGTATGCTTGAGGTAGTTAAACACCGAGCAGTATTAGTATTGATTCATTAATTTACTGTAACAGTGTACATTTTCAGCATCTCTTATAAACAAACAAAAATACCCATCTAAAACTTTTAAATAAAGTTATTATTTGATATCTATATAGATAAATATCTATAAAAGGTGACACTTCACTGATTTCTTTTATTTTGATATATGTTATAAAGGGTGAACTTCTGAGTAACTTTTACTTAACAACTATGTAAAGGTTGCATGTAGTTTCCAAGATATATCACTTTAAAGTATCCCCAGTTTTGAGGACATATAATTCTAAAACTTTATAAAAATGGACTCAATGACTTTGACCTTGACAGATGTTGTCAAGATTACTATCCTGAGTATCTTTCAAAAGGTTTTAAGCGTCGCTCGTTGTTTATTAAAAAGTTATTAACAAAAGAATTATTTGTGTCCATTATTTCGATAACGAAGCATTTTTGGCCTAATATTCATATAGGAACATTTGTTCATATTTTTATCCAGGAAAACGCTCACGAAGTTTTAAAACATACTTGTGACTCATCCTGTATAATACAAATAAATATAAATAATATATAAATGTAATAATATAAACAAATATATAAATATAAATACCATATGTAGTATAATTTTATTAGAACAAATCCGCTTCTAAATTTTTATTTCTTTGACAGAATTACAAATCTTTTATAATGTAAATAAATACTCTTTCTTCTGTATGGAAAACTTAAAACTTATTTTATAAATTGTTTTAAATTTAAATCTCTTTCTTTATTATGGCAAGAACTGTCGAACTGTAGTACGCCACGATGTTCGCACGGAGGAAAAGAAAGAAACAAGCAGATGAGTACAATAATGTATATTGCCACGATCTGGTGACAAACACGCCATCTGTTAAAACAGCGAAACCTTAATTTTTACTTTATATCTCTAACAAATATAAATCTAGATATAAATAATTTAATATAAATAACTCGTTATCATATAAAAATATGACAACGTGTACATTGATCCAGAAAAATATATATAATCGAGATATATAATAAAAGATTAATAATTAATACAATATCTAACGATTACCATTTAGTATATTTTATTTAAAAATCTTTGATAATCGGAAGATACAATAATAACAATTGGAAAAGGAAGATGGAAATAAAGAGACGGTTGATTATCTCGAGTCTAGTGAAAGTACTTCAAACTTGGCTTACGTGCTCAACCTCCCCGAGTATATTACGAGGCAAACTCTTACCAGCAGACTCAGTATCATCTTCACCATTCTTCAACTTCCTGACCCGATCTCTATTTGATTGAATAGATCTGTTCGGTGTGTAGTGTACATTTTAGGTTTTCAGTCAGGACAATAATTATATCTTAAAATATTTCTAACAATCTTGCCTGCAGCGAAATGCAGTAAATAACACGATTTTTCACAGAGTGTGTGTTATTTTTGGAAATCTGCAAATTTATTGTGTGCTTTTAAGGTATGCGTTATCTTCGATGTGTGCAGTAAAACTATTTATTTATGCGGGAACATACTATCAATCAATATTTCTCATTAACCTTCCTTCAAAATTATTTTTGCACAACAATATAATTATATCGTATAATTATGGTTTTGCGGTGAAACGTGAGTGAAACTTTCATGTTTTAAGCAGAAAATATTTTCTGTATTCAATTTTTGTATACATTTAAGATTATTTTTTAAACGAAAAAATATGTCTCATTCTAATAAAAAATTTTTGGAGCCATACACAAGATAAAATCAACAATATATACAGTATTCTTTTATAAGTAAAAAAAAGTTACAGTTAAAGATTTTAGATGTTTATAACAGATATATTAACAAAATATATTTGTTTTTGCTTATAATTTTACGAATCCATTATTTAATGCAAGTTTTTGAATAATACACAAATATTATAACATAAATGAAAACTTTCGCAGATGCAATTCTGTCAATATCGACATATAATGTCTCGAAGCAATACAATAACTACGATAATTAATGATTTCATTAAGATAGATTTTAAAAATGTAGACGTAATCAAGATTATATTAACGGGACTCTTGCGCAGATTTTGAATTTAAATTTATATATTTCAATACACCGTATAAGTTAATATAACAAAACATTACGTAAACAGTTATGCCACCGAGAGATGAAATATTCGATTATATGTATATTGCAAAGGCATTCACCAAGATTCAATGTAATTCTTTGACTTTCTTCGATTACGCGTCCATGTAGATGTGTTCTTACTGTAGTAATAATCTCACGTTCACATAAAATCTCAATCGCGAGAAAGCGAAAGTGTTCGCGAAGAATCTAGGCAATGCGAACAACCTGATGGATGATTTAATAGAGGCACGAATTTGACGCTTGCGTTATTTAATGTGATTTAACAGCAAAAAATCAAATAGTTCATCCTCTCGCGCGAAAGGCAATTTAAATTTGCTTTTATTTTGAATCGCAATAGAGAAATCTTGAGCCTATATCAAAATTAAACTTTAAATTATGTAAATATATATTTCTTCGTTATTCTCAATTTTCAAAATAAACCTAAAATATGCTTTCTTTAAAATAAAACTTTAATATTTACACAATTATTTTAATATGATGCTCTTGCAGATTAAACTTTTTTACATTCTTACTACCAGTCTATCGTATTCTTAATGTATTTCTTTCACTTTATTCCAAGTTTACACAGTAACATTTCCTATATTGATGTTGTTTCAATATATATCTGGAAAGTGATAAGCTTACCATAATTATCAAACGTCGTTGCCAACGACGGGGGTTCATGACGGGGTGGACTTTGTCACATACTTGCTGCTATATACATTTTTATTATTGCGATATAACGTACTTTTACTTTTATGGATTTTGTCATAAACAAAACTTCCTCTTCATAACTATAAAATGAAATAAAATTACATACTATCCTTTTCGAACACAATATTACAAAATGTTATCAAACTGCAAAGTTAATATGAGTTCAACTATATTAAACGTAAACTTCGCGAAATTAAATTAAAGTTTAAATATTAAAAAAAGCATAATTTTTATAAAATTTGTATAATGTTCTAACAGTGTATTTTGAATGTATATATAGGTATACTCTGAAAACTTTGATTATGCAAGTAATTGATGCTTATGCAACGGTTGTAAAATCTCACGATTTTAATTTTTTTTACATCCGTGAAATGGTACATTTAGGAATTCTTAAATGCATTAATTCGAGTAAAACGAATAGAGAGATATATATTTTTAACGATCTTTGCTTTACTTGATTTTTTTTCTTTGATAGCTTTTTCAGCCATTTTTTGTATAAAAAAATTCTTCGATATAGTGATTGTAGAGCACAAATAAATAGTAGAATAAAGATAAAAAGATATTTTTTTTTGTAATGTAAGACAGATTCAAGGTTTGCGATTGTTAAGCATTCATCAGAATGGCGTCACAATTTTGGTTTGCGCGTCGTTTAGTGACACATAATTCTAACATATATATCATATGTAATAGTCATCTAGAGGCTTTGCTTGTATCACTCTAAAAAATATTCAAAGAAATCTAGCAACATGTAGAACAAAAATAAATACATTTTTGCTCGTTTTACATATCATATTAATAATAATAAATTTTTATTGAGTACAATATACAGGGTGTCACTTAAAAATCGCCCACTAACAATAACTACATAGCATTATTCCTTATCAAAAAATGAATCGGAAAGTTCTGAATCATTTTTTTCACAACTTAACACTTAATAAAGGAGTAATTATTGAGTAAAGTCAGGCCAATCAGCGCTAATCTTTAGCCGCGCGTCCGGCTAATAATTACTTTTTTATTAAATGTTATAGAAAAAAATGATTCATGATTTCTTGCCTCATTTTTTGGTAAGGAATAACGCTATATACTTAGTGAGTGGTCTTTAAGTGACACTCAATATATGTATAGATAGTCTGTAGGAAAAAAACGTCTTTTTCTCGATTAGCGTAGCAGGCGCAATTTTTTATGCAAAGTGCGCAATCTATAAAGTGTTTGTCTATCCGATCAATTCCTATGATTAGAATATTGATGCGAAAAATATTGCAAATATGCAAAATCTGTGAAAGATAGTTTAATAACGCGTCAAATAAATTCGATATGTAAAATTACATTGAATTATATATAAAATGAAACACTATTCGATAATGTCAATGTTTTCAGAGGAAGAAAGAGTTACAAATAAATGCGCCAGGTACAAATAAAAGTATCATGTAGGACTTTCATTGTGATGAAAAGAAAGGTGAATGAAAGGATGCGATCGCATGAACAAATTCACTCGACCGTTGCAGATGCGACGAAATTAAACTTGTCCGTATAATAACATAGCATCATTGATAATAAGTTGTTTGTTTGCTGCTCGAAAATTAGTCTCAGGAGAATGGATCCTTTCAATTCCTTTCATTAGTGGTAACTATTTTACTACATATCTATTTTTAAAGTTGAATATATTTCTGCAATAACTATAAAATAATGCATAGCGTTAAAGAGCATTTAACATTATTTTAAAAAAGTTTTAATAATATATTTTAATATTTATTATCATATTAATTACGTATCTACTAATTAGCGCTATCAAATTGTTTTTTTCTGTTTGTAAAAAGTTCAATTTAAATACGAAGAGAATTCAATTTGAAATAATACCTTGCGCTTTACATCCGACAGTTTTTTGCCAAATGGCATACTTTATTTTACTATTAATAAAATAATGGTCACAGAAATAATTGAACAATAATAATCCCAATATTATTTTCGTGTTTCTCATATCTATCTACTCGCCGTTATATGAGTCGAGAGATGAAGATTGCACTAGCTTATCTCGAGAACATAATTAGAACAAGGCTAAAAGAAAATGGTGATTGTGACGATAGATGCTGATTACTAAATAAAATCGTTCAAATCGCGCCATATGTATAATTCTTTTTAATAAACCAATAAAAATGAAGTATTGAATACTCTGTTATAACGATTTGCGCAATTTCTTACTATTATATTTTTATATAAATTTAAAAAATGTTACAATTATGAGAATCAAGGCATTATTTACTAAAATATTGTATGATCCAAGCAAATTTATACGAACATAAATTATATCTTATATAATCTATGCATATCTCATAATGTATACGGGATGGCATATTTATTATTAATTTCAAGGAAGCAAAATGATGGATGAGTTGTTAAACGAATAGATTGTAAAAGCACAGCGTTTTCCAATAATATGGCAAAGTAGTGCTGCACAAGGAATAATGCACTAGTTTATCTATTACTATAGCTTGTATACCAGTCGTGCGTATCCCTATTACGCAATGTACGTGAGTCTTTCTCAACTAAAAGATACATTGATACAGATATGTGCTAAAATATGTTTATAGTGATCTGATGAAAATGCATCGGCCATTTTATATATATGTATAACTCTATATACATATATATACTACTATACATATATATTTTTTCCTACAGCGCACCAATTTTCAGATACATTAAGCTCAATATGTATAATCAGTACGATAATAATGATAAAATCGTTTAAAAAACTTTTAGAATATTTTTTGAAGAAAAGAAAAAAAATATTAAGGTGATTCGAGCGAGTATATATTGCGATTGAAAAGATGTTTTTTGTGAAATATGCTTTATGTTACAGATCGAAACAGTCATATTAAAAGGATGCGCGTGACAATATAATTGTAGATGTAGAATGAAACGTTCATCGTTATGATGATAACTAAACAAGGATATTGGTATCGATTGCTATTGGCAATCACGATTTTGTCTGGGCATGTTAAAGCGGAAAAGGTTAAATACTTAGATAATTATAAACAATCTTTTTTTAATATGTAACATTTTCCAAAGTGTAATATTGCATAATCTTGAATTGCATTGTTGAATTAATAATCGGCAATTGTTGTAAATATCGCCATTTGCAATATGCAATATATTATCATCAAAAATATATTATTATCGGGCTTACAATTAGCGAATTTTGTGTTTAATTGAGAAAAATGGCCGTTGCAGCAAAAGCGGCAGATTTTTCGAGAGCAAGTGCTACCAGCATTGGGTGGTAAGATTCCAGAGGAAGCTTTCAAAACGGATCGCTTGGCACTGAATCGATTGAACAAAGAAGGTATTACTATACCTGACGGTATCATCTTAGATGCTCGGCATGTTCATAAACATCCTCATTTCGATCAAAGAATGCCGGAAATAATTAAGGCATGTTTGTATATATATTATTAATTATAGAATGATGTTTGTTTCTATCAAATACTTTGAATTATTACCTTTAATTATTTTATTAAACTTTAATGTAAATTTCACACATACTTTTTATAGCTAATGATTCATTGATTCTAATCTAATCAAGGTCTATCTAACATCAGACGGTCGATATGTACCGCCGGAAGGCCGAGCTCACTATAATCATCCGAAAACCGTCGATACAACTTACATTATACGAAAACCGTTTATGCACACAAATTACCAAACGTCAAACAATTTCGAAAACATTAAACTCCGAAGTTATCCGAAGCCACAGATTTATTCGAATTATAGACAATTTGTACCGATTGTACCACCCATCAAACCGGGTATTTATAAGCCTATTGTAACACCTTTAATATTACCGGCTGATAAGGATTTGTTTGATTTATCAAACTGGAGAATGGGATATGATTGGGACACCGTATATGAACCATTTGATGATTACTTTGTTAATAACATCGCGCTCTTCAATTCACATCAGGTAAATGTCTTATATTATACTAATAGCTATTTTTATCGTATTACTATCTTATCTTTTATAAAAAAATATCAATCCTGTGTGTGTGAGTCAAATTTTAACGTTAAATTTTTAATATAGATGTAAAATTTATATACATACATATATATACAGGGTGGTCCTCGTAACGGTCGCCACAATTTTTAAGGCACTTACAATAATCTGACATAAAAAAGTCATAAACAGAAATTTATCAGTTTCTAACCGGCAACAAATTGCAAGAATAAAAATTGACCAAACATTTTTTTTCCATAAAAAAGCAAGGTCACCTTCAATTTTTTAAACGGAACTGCCTACTTTTTACTGCATATTCTTGTAGCTTATCTCGAGAGCTTTTCAAAACACTATAATAAAGTATTTTTTCATTAAGTACTTTTTGAGTTATTTTATATTTTAATCTGACATATTTTGATATAAAAATTAAAATATCTCGTAAAATATTTAGTTTTAGATAATCTTATTATCTTTAGATTATCGTAATACTTTTATGTACAGAATAATGAGACAAATCAATTAGTAAAAAAAAATAATTGTTTTTAAGAAAAAGTATGTAATTATTTATAATGTATTTATAATGTATTTTTTAAAACAATTATT
>NW_021851121.1:30850-39164 GCF_003651465.1 Formica exsecta
ATGTATAATATCTTATATTTCACACACACATATATATATATATATATATATATATATATCTATATACACAGAGTGTTTCAGGACCTTTGTTACAAACTTTGAAA
The DNA here is from genome assembly GCF_003651465.1 of Formica exsecta. Taxonomy (NCBI): domain Eukaryota; kingdom Metazoa; phylum Arthropoda; class Insecta; order Hymenoptera; family Formicidae; genus Formica; species Formica exsecta. Next base: position 30,955 of record NW_021851121.1, read on the forward strand.
GGTGATAGGACTCAGTAAAAACATCGTTTTTTATTCAGCAACTCCTGTCCTCCGACGCGTCCTTAAGCGATAGGGAGAGGGGGACCTGTCGCATTCGTGACCTCAACCCTCTTGATTTTTATCTCTGGAGACATGTCAAAAGTACTGTGTAGTCACCTCCACTCCTTGTTGACAACAGGGAAGAACTGATTAAAATACCCAGATCTGTGCTCTTCACCGTTAGGTTGCCTACCGACAGGCGCCAGGATTCCAGGACGCGGAGCTCCTTAAGGTCGGAGGACAGGGATTGCTTAATAAAAAACGATACTTTCACAGTCCTATCACCTCTCAAAGTTTATAACAGGGGCCCTAAAATACCTGGTATACTCGTATATACATATAATATATAATGTGTACATAATGTGTGTGCGTATTAGCAATTGTTGCATATTATTAATAAACTAGTGACACATTGTTTACTAGATTATAGAGGATTATCAAGGATTTCTCAATGAATTTCATAAACGACCGTCGTGAGCTCAAAAAGTAGCAACATGGATCAACAGCATAGCTAAATCCGAAAGTACCAGGATTCGAAACTATCGTCAATACTTTACCATAAAGTCAGCTCGAATATCACCAATTCTCATAATTCTGCCTACAGTGTCGCAAGTATATCGTAAACTAGTTTTTCTTGTCACGGAAGAAAAGAAAAATTTGTCGACATCAAAACCAAATGCCAAGCGAAACTGGCTCATTGGCCTTCGTTTCATATCTATATGTATCCATTATTCCAAAAGCAAAAAAAAAAATAAGTTTTAAATCATAAATTTAAACCAAATTAAGGATATAAATAGACAAAATTTAAAATTTTAATTAAAGTACAACTCTTTGAATTAGATATCTATTTAAAACAATTACTGAAAATCAAATTGACTCTATGCTTAGTAAGCACAAATTTTTAGAATATAAAAATGTCTAAAAATTAATTGAAACAATTTACTCTATACTAATTAACAATTTATCTATAAAGCAATATAATAAATATTACAGTATGATACGAGTTATCTCGTGCGCTTGCTTATCTGTGCATGCAATTGATATATACATTGTACATGACTTATCATCTCTACATATTCATTAACTGATGAGATTTTACAACATTATTCAAAGATCAAATATATACAAGCAGAAAAGAATATCTTTGTATCTTGTGGGCTATCCGTAATACATCTTTGATGTAGATGCTTTATTTCTCTCGAAAATTTCTCTTCCTCTTTGTGTGTAAACGCGTTTTGCATGAGCAAATCGCTAGATCTTATTTTCTACGATATCTAATTTGCAAAGACATATGGCAACGGCGTTTGATTAATCGTATCGCGTCATGATGTTATTTCCAACTCAACAACTGATTTCACAACTTCACGGCAATGTGTACTATCTATCTAGATTTTTACATGCAGTGCAATGTAATCTAGATCAATGTGTTCGTCTGTATGTTACTTCTTTAATGAAGCAACCGATTTGAATTACGACATATTGCAAAATTGCGATCCTTGAACGATGCTGCGTCGATTTTCTCCCATACGATACGAACATAGAAAAAGCGCTTACTACCATGCGAGTTATACATGTAAAAAGGATCCGTGCAGTCATGAACAAAATTAAGCTGTTATAATTTGTCAATTATTTGATCAATTGCTGTCGTAAACAAGTTATGGCGATTATAAGTTGACAAACATAATTTGTAACATATTTCCATCCTTGTTTGGTTATTATGTATTTGGCGAAATAAAAGATTATAAAGAGGATTATGTAGTAAAATGAAAAGAGAGAGAGAGAGAGAGAGAGAGAGAGAGAGAGAGAAGGAAAGGGGGAGGGGGAGGGAGAATCAAGTAATATTAAGAAATGCGAATGTTTTTGTCGAGTAATATCATCTTATTTTAATTTATACTAATTGCGATGTAACAGTTCTATTCGTGTATATATTTTATTAGATAGATTCCTTATATTTGTTTCTCTAAGGGCCAATTTCACCAAGTCCGGTTAGATGAACCGACGGTTAAAATTAGCAGGATCGCCAACAGAAAATAGAGGTGAAGGAAAACCATAGCATTCATATCATTTCAGTTAACCACCCTACTAATTTTAACCGTCGGTTCATCTAACCGGGCTTGGTAAAATTGGCCCTAAGAGTTACAAAGGAGTAACCGTCTCAACATATATGTATAATAAAAAAAAATACAAAAAAATACCTAAGAACTAAACTTAATATTACCGTACAGACACACACACACACATACACACATACACACGCGCGTGCGCACACATCTCCTTAACACAACATATAAGTCTCGCAACTAGAGGATGGTATGCAGTTTGGGGAGCACACAGGGATCGTTGGGATCACCCTTTTTTCACTCAGTTTCACTTGCTGAACCAGAAAATCATAGTCAAAATAGTCTTACAATTAGTACTTAGGAAAAATTTAGAGACACGTTTTAAACAGAAGAAAGCAACGATTGATTTTATCATTTCCTCGAGCCGTCTCAGCAAATTTCTTTTATCATATTTTTATTAAAATCGTGGCTTTTACTTGTACTAAAAAATAAATTAGACTTCTTTCTTCTTTGATTTTAGGTAGAGGGCTTGTTTTTTTATAGTGGCGGAAAAGGAGAGAAATAGAGAGTATTGCATATATGCATATATCTCATAGGACACGAAGATTTTTGTTTTTTTTCAAATACTCAATGTGAAAATGATTGTTCCGTCTTTACCATTGTCAACTATTCCCCCCCCCCCCCGTCTCATTCCTCTGCGCATTAGATATGAATAATAAATATGAGAGAATCTGGATATCGATTTTAGTTGACACTCACGAAGATTCCTAAAAATTCGTTATCAAACTATTGAGCCCATATATCTTTATCTTTACATAGAATTAGGATATTAAAATTAAAACATTTTTCTAAGTATTTTTCTAAGAATTCTTCTACATCACTTTTGATTTTTTTTGATATAATTAAAAGTATCTAAATTCATAGATATTTATAGTGAACTAAGTGAAATCTATTCGTTAGATATTACAATCCAAAATCATTCACTTGCAAAAAGATCGTTTATAGTTGGAACTATGGAATATAATATTTTAAATAAAATTACAAAACTAATACATTCATTTTTGACTAAACATATTGTTTCTATTTAACACATTTTCAGTAACATTTCTCTTTTCTACACTAAATATAGCTTTTACTATAATTAATATACAACATATTATTTTTTTAATTTTATATCATTAGTATTTAAAATATGGTGTCTTTCGAATGTATTATCCATAACGGGCCGATTATAAAATCGTGCAAACACGTTCGATTTCGCCGTCCAGCCTGCGGCTTTCCGAATCGTATCAATATCTATACCTCTTCGAAATGCCGCCGACGTATAGAAGTATTTATTAATTACAAATCTATATATTTCTTTTAAAACATATAAATACATATAATTATACGATCAAACGAACTTACCTAAGTGATGTTCGATCGTGATTATGCTAGGCGTCTTGTCCGAATAGATCAATGCGTAGTAACGTCAGTTGCTCGATTCGCCACAGTTTTCAAATTCCGATTAAAACTTGCGCCCCGGCTATAGAGGGCGGTCCGGTATCTCCATGACAACTCAACACCATTACATTTGAAAGCCAACAAATTGCTTAATGAATAGATCAAAAAGGGTTGGGGATAGAAGGGTGGGTTTGATCTATTCGGACAAGACGCCTAGCATAATCACGATCGAACATCACTTAGGTAAGTTCGTTTGATCGTATAATTATGCTGCGTCGTCTTGTCCTCTAGATCAATGCGTAGTTGTTTAAAGTTTAATGCAATTTGTATTTGAACGTATTAAAACACACAACTTTTAGAATACACTTCTTAAATCATAAACGACTATTAATAAACTTTGGTAACCGACTATAAACGACTAATAATAAGTTTTGGTAACAGACTTAAGTGATTGCATTAATAACAGCATTTGCTACACTCATATTTTCCATAACGGGCCGATTATAAAATCGTGCAAACACGTTCGATTTTGCCGTCCAGCCTGCGGCTTTCCAAATTGCATCAATATCTATACCTCTTCGAAATGCCGCCGACGTAGCCGCATACCTTGTGCTATGTGAGCCAAAAATGTCTACCTCTATATCACTTTTAGCCATTATACTTTTAATTCATCTACTAACTGACTATGTTGTCGCCGCCCTATGCGGTTTTTTATGCGTCAGCAACAATATATTTTGATTCTCAGCTCTTATACGTGCCGAGAGCTCTATATATTGACATAAAACCGTTGCCACACATAGCCGTGGTTGTTCCTTGAAGATCGGCAGTAGTAACAACGACTGGAACCTTCCTGGACCTGATGTTTTTATTCGATCTGTTATTTTTATTCTTATTTCTGTTTCAACTTTTTAAATATTACTTATTCTTATTTTTGTAAGTGTTTGTACTCCGTTAAGCCGTAGCTAAAGCCAACAACATGACTAGTTTCTTAGTTAACAGTTCAAGCGATAATGTCTTGTGGAGCCAAAGCGTTTTCATAACACAACACTGGGTCTGGATCCCAGATTTCCTCATATTTCGAATTCTGAGGCCGTAAATGAGCTGTACCGCGAAAGAATCTTTTAATAGTCGGGTCTTGCCCTATCTCTTCTCTAACGATTAACGCTACAGTTGATCTGTATGAATTTAGAGTGCCGTATGTTTTAACTTGCTTTAAACAATGCGTTAAAAATTCAAGAATTCTTGCTGTCTGAGCCTGATCTACAGCCCAAGCTTCCGGATCTCTGTGCCAAGAGATAAATTTTTTACATTTCGCATTCACATTTGACGCAAACAAGTCTATATCGAAATTCCCGAATGTCAGTTTTATTTCCTTGTAAGCCCAATCAGCTAATTCCCATTCGGTTTCGGTTTGTATGACTCTTGATTCTTCATCTGCATCTTTATTCTCATTAGAGCTAATGTAGGAAGCGAAAATCCACAGATTGCGCGTTTCGCACCACTGCCAAATTTCTTTAGCTAGCCTTGACAACTTCGGAAATTGAATACTACCCATACGATTTATATACGACAACGCTGTTGTGTTGTCAATGCGTAGTAATATTTCACACGAACGTTTATCTTCAGCGAAACATTTTAGTCCATAAAATACGGCTTTTAACTCGAGAAAATTAATATGCTCCTCTCGTTCTTGACTATTCCAAAAACCGTGTGTCCGTTCATTGACACAGGTAACTCCCCAGCTCTTTAGGGATGCATCGCTGAAGATTTCCATCTCAAACTGGTCTTCCCTTATTGGGTTAGTGCACAACATTATATTATTTATCCACCAATCTAAATCCGGCAATATTTTCTCCGAAATCATCATATCTCTATCATAATTTCCATTTGTTTTTCTCAACGCTAAAAATTTTTCTCTTTCCAGGCTCTTTGTGTACAAAGTTCCGTACCTAACTGCAGGACACGCGGCTACTAGAGTTCCGATAAATTCTGCAAATTTCCTGATTTTACAACGACGGAGATCCCGGAATTTCATTGCTAGATCGTATATCTGAACCCTTTTTTCTTCGGTCAATTTTAGACAATATTTTTCCGAATCGAACAGAAAACCGAGAAACTTTATCTCTTTCGACGGCACGAGCCTACATTTCTCTAGATTTAAAATCATACCTACAGTTTCTAATAACTCTTTGGTTTCTATGACGTTTTTTCGACACTCTTTTGCTGATTGTCCGAACAAGAAAATATCATCAAGATAGAATACCGACAAAAACTCTTTCGCCCTCAAACTCTAAGCTATCGGTTTCATTAATTTAGTGAACACGAACGGAGCTGTGCACAATAAATACCTCCGTTAACGCTGCGCCAATAGCGTTAATGCCGGCTCTCAGCTGATTTTGAGCCAAATATTGGTAGGTATCTTTCTTTATCGCCAAAGCCGACAAGGCAGTTTTGATCTCAGGGTTTAGTTTTGGCGCATTGGTGCCGCTGCCAGGGAAGAGATGGATGCTTGGTTTGTTTGCCTCCTGTCGCCTTAAATCCCCTCCTCTATATAAGAAACATTCATTTGTAGGCCTTATTATTGCGATTCATAGTATTCCATTTCATAGATGCTCTATAATAATAGCTTTTACTAGAAAATATTATTTATTCTTTAGTGCAAAAGTAAAAACCACAGTTTTAATAAAAATATGAGAAAAATTTATTGAGATGGCTCGAGAAAATAATAAAATCAACCATTGCTTTCTTTTGTTTAAAATGTCTCTCAAAATTTTTCCTGGATACTAAGATTGTTTTAACTATAATTTTCGAGTCTCCGTGGCAGTCGGCACTGCATCCATTAAGCGAGATTCCAACATCGCTCTGGAGTCGTATAAATCGTGTTAAAGTGGCATAAGATGTGAGGTATGAATAGCTTAGTGGTAAGAGCAGTTGCCCGGAAAGCGAAATAAAAGACTCGGGTTCGATTCCCGATTCAGCCACTCGTACTTCGCATATTTTTTCAGATCCGCAAATATTGTTTTCTAACAATTATTTGTCGGGCTGGAAGAGTATGTAAATGCTCTACACAGATACGACAGTGCCGCTGCCAGGGAAGAGATGGATGCTTGGTTTGTTTGCCTCCTGTCGCCTTAAATCCCCTCCTCTATATAAGAAACATTCATTTGTAGGCCTTATTATTGCGATTCATAGTATTCCATTTCATAGATGCTCTATAATAATAGCTTTTACTAGAAAATATTATTTATTCTTTAGTGCAAAAGTAAAAACCACAGTTTTAATAAAAATATGAGAAAAATTTATTGAGATGGCTCGAGAAAATAATAAAATCAACCATTGCTTTCTTTTGTTTAAAATGTCTCTCAAAATTTTTCCTGGATACTAAGATTGTTTTAACTATAATTTTCGAGTTTAGCAAGTGAAACTGAGTAAAAAAAATGTGATCCCAACAATCCCTACGTGCTCCCCAAATTGCTTAAAATGCATACCCTCCTCTACAACTAAATCCCCTTAATATTCACTTTATCCAATATAAAGCCTGCGGCACACGGTACGATTTTTTGTACTGATTTTGTTAATTGATTCGTTGCGTGCTGTTTAGCGAAGTATTCTACATGTTCCAATCATACGAGTGTTACTAGTTTTGGCTTCACACGTGCAGATTATCTTACGTGTTGGGTCAATATTTTAGTTATAAAATTTCTAGAGATTTCAACAAAATTCTTCAAGACTCTAAAAATCCTCTAGATTCTAGATAATAGCCAATGATTGCTTATCTAGTCAAGGTACGATTCAAAATATTTATTATGGAAGAATTAATAAAATGTTTTAAATTTTATTAGGTTAGGAAAAATTTGTCATTTTTAATTAATTATATACATATTCAATTAATATCACCATAATTATAAATAAAATACATAATTACTTATATATGTATATATAACTTTTGTCTTTATATTTATTATTATTTTTATTTTTTGCGTTTTTGTCGTAGTATCGTCTGCAGCTAGCAACAAAACCATAGTGAAATATAGCACCGAACCTATTACCAAAAACTAGCATGCTAGCACGCACAGCAACACGCAGCACATAATATTTCAAGTTGCATAGCCATTATAATTGCTAGCAAAATGTCTCGCATGCGATCTAGTATGCAAAATCGTACCGTGTGCCGCAGGCTTAACTTAAATCTAACTTAATATCTACTTTTATCTAACCGCACGCTATCTTTCTCTGGGGAATCTTCGTTTCCTTCAGAGCTATTTGTATTGATAAACGATTCTTTACACTAACTACAAATTTTTATTTTTTATCCTGTCATGCCATTTAAATCTTTCTTTTACCATTCCATTCTTTTTCTCTCTCTTTCTCTTTCTCTTTCTCTCTCTCTCCTCTCCTCTCCTCTCCCCTTTCCTCACTCTCTACCTCCAGTAAACCTCCTTTCCACCCACCTTCCCTTATCTTTTTCATTATACATATATATATATATAAAATTATATATAAAATATGTCCATATATATTTTTTCATTCTTTTGTACATAATTTCTGTCTCTATATACAGAAAAAATAATAAGAAAAATAGTTGAAAAATAATTGAAAGAATAAATTTTTCTTTTTTTTTAAATATAAATAAAATTGAAAGAAATGAGAAAAAAAATTGCCAATATA
>NW_021851121.1:39351-39789 GCF_003651465.1 Formica exsecta
TTATAATATATATATATGTGTGTGTGTAAGTAAATTTTCTCATTTCTACAAATTTCACTTCTCCTGAAAAAAAAGATGCAGAAGTTATTCTCTTTATTATTTTTTAATTATTCTTATAATTTTTCCTGTAATACGAACGTAGAGATTATACAAGTAAATGGTCTATCTCATTTATCTGTGTGTGCAGTTTAATATCGACCAAAATAAATAAATCTGCGAGAAAATATATTATTGTAATAAAACACAAATTTTATAAATATGTAAAGACAATAAATATATACAGGGTGTCCCATTTTAACTTAGACAGCAAAATATCTCAGAAAGTAAGATTTATCGAAAAAAATGTTTCGAACAAAAGTTGTAAGATTCGGAGGGGGCCATATGATAAAAATATGGATTTGACCTTGAGTGACCTTTTCAAGGTGAGATCAATGTGAT
>NW_021851121.1:40031-44288 GCF_003651465.1 Formica exsecta
GAAGCATTATTGGATCAAGATTCGTGCCAAACGCAAGAAGAACTTGCACTTACATTGGGAGTGACTATACAAGCAATTTCACATCGGTTGAAATCATTGGGATTGATTCAAAAACAAGGAAATTGGGTTCCATATGAACTGACGCCGAGAAACGTTGAACGCCGATTGTTCACATGTGAAATGCTGCTTGCTAGGCATAAACGAAAGGGTTTTCTGCACCGTATAGTCACTGGTGATGAAAAATGGATCCACTATGATAATTTAAAAAGGAAGAATTCATGGGGACCACCTGGCCATGCTTCAACATCTACAGCTAAGCCAAATATTCATGGAAAAAAACTCTTGTTATGCATTTGGTGGGATCAGCTTGGTGTCGTGTATTATGAGTTGCTCAAACCGAACGAAAGCATTACTGGGGCTGTCTACCGAACACAATTGATGAGATTGAGTCGAGCACTCAAGGAAAAGCGCGCCCACTACTCCAGACACGACAAAGTTATTCTCCTGCATGATAATGCTCGTCCACATGTTGCGGCGCCGGTCAAAACCTATTTGGAAACACTCAGTTGGGAAGTTTTACCCCAGCCGCCGTATTCACCAGACATTGCTCCTTTTGATTTCCACATGTTTAGATCGATGGCGCATGGCCTGTCTGAGCAACACTTCACATCATATGAAGATATCAAAAATTGGGTCGATTCGTGGATAGCCTCAAAAGATGAAGCATTCTTCCGACGCGGTATCCGTATGCTGCCAGAAAGATGGGAAAAAGTAGTGGCAAGCGATGGACAATACTTCAAATAAAACATTAGGTTCCGTTCTTTCACAATAAATGCCCAATTTTTGATAAAAAACGGCGGAAACTTATTTGTACACCTAATAACATTTTTCCATATTATTACAAGTAACGGAGATATTTCAGGTGGTCAAAGTTTTTGCCCCACCCTGTATATATTGTATATATGAACACTTCACTTTCATTAATATAAACTTCACTCTTTCGACGATATTATATTATAATTAATGATAATTGTCGCGTAATTATTAGAGAGTTACCTCATTATGTAATTGCAACGGTCCGGAAAATTACAATTTATGGAAACAGAGAAGCGCCACAAGAAAATAAAAACGCGTTAACATTTTTTTGGTGATGGCAAAATTTAATGACGTACAGAAAAAAATGGAACTTTCTGATTAATATTACAGATCTTTTAAGCTCGCAATTTGTGTTATACAATATCCTGCATTTTTCTCTATTAAATTATAAACCATGAAATATATTTAAATATGCAAGATATTCTAAATCGTTCAGAAAGATTAAAGAGACTATCTTTCATATTCTAATATATTATATTAAAAAAGTATTTTTTTCAATCTATATGTACAAGACAGGTTTGATTCATGTTTCCATTATAAATTTTATTTTTGCAAAAAATGTATATAAATTATATGTAAAATATAATAAATAATAATTGTATGTAAAAAATATATCTCTCTTTCTTGTGAGAGGGTTAGTGTTGTTTTTTCTTTTACTATAAAGTATATACACACACTATTTAATATGCATTAAATATTGCAATATTCCATCGCATTATATTTTGTTGATATTTTTAGTATTTTTAATTAATATTAAAATCTGTTTTTTGCAAAAAAAAAACACTGGAGATGCTGACAGTGTTTTTGACATGTAAAGAATTATCAAGAGATATGTATAGTAGATAAAACATCAGGTTTTTATCTTTTTAGCGGGATAAAAGATTTATTTTCTTTTATAGTAACATTATAATCAGCATCTTATGTCAAAGAAAAGAATTGTTAGACAAAATTTTGTTTTATGCATCTGTATAATGCATTACATTGTGTCGAGTTGCACTAATAATCGTCAGCGATGCACGCGATGTCGACAATCATCTAAATTTCTGTTTTAAGATATAATTAGCTAATGCACAAATATATCTCATAATGGAAGGGGCTCGATGTCTTGTGTTACGTGTAGTTTAGACTTTCTCTTGCTCTATGTGACATAATTTCTCATACACCTAGCACAGCGTCGCGGCTGAAACTTGGTCCAGTTTCGTTCATATTCAAACTCGGTGCGGTCATGCCAAGAAATCGCTGTATCCTTCCCGTATTTTTGCTCGCCACTATACTGGCAGCGTCCTATTCGACCATCGTACAGGTATATATAAATGTCAGTTTTACTAGGCCAAAATAACTTTCTGTTGTAAACTGCTTAAATAATATAGGATATCCGAAATTTAAGCTATATTTATTGATTTATTGAATTTTAACGTTTTTTATATTAATCAGTTTTTTTACTTACAATTAGATTGTGCATTTCTTCTCTTTCTCTTTCTTGGCATTTTAACGAAATATCTGTGTATGCATTATAACAATAAAAAGAATCGCATATCAACTCTGAAACAAATTTATTTCACAGAGATTGCATTATAAAATATCATTTAGTCTTGATTTAAAAAGATATTAAATTTAAAAATTATTATGCCTTGCAAATGTTTAAATTTAAAAAATTAGACGCTATTGTTTAATAAATAAGTGTTTCTTCTTCTGTAGATATATATTAATCTACCGCTAAAGAATTGTATTGCATGCTATGTGTAAAATAAACTATCAAATTGTGAAGTGTGATATTTAATAGGATATTAAGTAATATACTTCTGCAATATATCAAGATTCATATATAGATAGATTTAAAAATAAATAATAAACATTTTTTTATTAACAAGGGCATATGTATACAGGGTGTTTCAGTACCCCTGTTAAAAATTTTGAGGAGTGGTAGAACTCAATGAAAGCATCGTTCTTTATTAAGCAACCCCTGTCCTCCGACGCGTCCTTAAGGAGCTACGCGTCCTGGAATTCTGGCGCCTATTGGTAGGCAACTCAACGATGAAGGACACAGACATGGGCCAACAACACTACAAAAGATGTTCAAAGTTTCTTCCTCTTAAGAAAGAATGTCCCCAGAGGTAAAAATCAAGAAAGTTGAGGTCAGGAGAACGTGCACGCCATGCGACAGGTCCCCCTCCCTCTCTTCACATTTTCTCAAAGTAGCTCCTTAAGAACGCGTCGGAAGATAGGGGTTGCTTAAAAAAAAAACCATGCTTTCACTGAGTCCTACCACCTCTCAAAGTTTGTAACAGAGAAACTGAAACACCGTGAAACACGTATGTATGTATATATGTATGTATGTATGTACATTGCCTGACAATGATTCGTTCCGTTTCCCGAACGAGGTAAATATACGAGTGGAGATATCTATGTTACGTTCACCATATGAGTATTAATGAGATATTAGGAAAATATATTTCACAAAGAGGTATGCTAGTAGTAATTTGTAGGTTACAAGTATTAATTTTGTGTCTTGAAATTGTAGGATATCTCTCCGCGAAATATATTTTCCTGTTAACTCCTGGTAATACAGAATCGAATTTTTGAGCGCTCTAAGACACATTACTGCTAGTGAACGCCATTATCAACACCTTCTTCGCAAAATACATTATTCTTCTACAAACTCAGATGCGAATTTTCGAGGATATTTAGTTGACACAAAATTAATACTCGTGATCTGCATTACTACTAGCATACCTCTTTGTGAAATATATGCTCCTAATATCTCATTAATACTCATACGGTGAACGTAGTATAGGTATTCCTATTCCTACGTTTACTTCGTTAGAGGAACGGAACGAATCATTATCGGGCAGTGTACGTATACATTGTATAAAAAACCATATGTAAAATATATATCTCTGTTAGATGCCTTGTATCGCCAGATTAAATTAAAGTTGTATTAAATCGATTTATTTCATAATATGAAAAGTGGCAGTATAAAAATAGTATGAAAAAACGTCCTTGGCTTTGAATTAATCAAGGTAACATTTCGTGAAGGTTTGTTACACTCTGTTGGACTTCAAACTTTTTCTAAATTATGGAAGAAAGCGAATTATGAGTGATCCGATATTCTTTCTCTTTCTCTTTTTCTTTCTCTTTCTCTTTCTCTTTCCCCGTTCACCATCTTCTTCCGTGCCGTCCACATCGCGTCCTCGTCCACCACTAACTATTATCGCCACTGTCGTCACACTCGACCTTCTTTCACAAACGTAGGTATATACATATCCCTTATAGCAGCGCATTCGGGGTCTTCGCAAGGTTACCGATTGAAAATCGGACATGCGCGCGAAAATTAAATCGGGCGCTATACTATAAAGCTATGCTATAAAGATACATAGTTAT
>NW_021851121.1:44846-45484 GCF_003651465.1 Formica exsecta
CTTTCCCTTTCTCTCTCTTTCTCTGTCTCTCTCTCTCTCTCTCTCTCGCTTTCTCTCTCTCCCTCTCTTTCTCTCTCTCCCTCTCTTTCTCCATCTCGGAAAAGATTACTTTTCATATTATTATATGCGTTTTTATATTACAATATATACGTTTCATCGACCTAACTTTGTATTTAAATTATCAACGTTAAATACTTCCATAATTATATTTTTTACATCTCATGTTATTGTGTTTTGTTTTGCTTGTTTTTCAATAATGTTAATAACAGATTGCTATCAATTTTTATAAATGAATTAGAAACAAGTTCCGGTGGATGACTATTACGATGAGTATCAAAATTTTCAACCGGTAGTGGGATTTCGTCGACCCATTATCGTAAAAGAAGAGTCGAAGAAAGAACAAGACTTAAGCAAAATTCCTGGAATTCCTGGGGTGGATTATCCCATTTATCATACAGTGCCGCCTACGAGTTTTTCTTGCGCATATGTTCCAATCGTACCAGGAATGTATGCAAATGTGGAAACTGGTTGTCAGGTACATATTTATACATATATACTATATATATTAACACAAACTTTATATAAAAATAAAATTAGGAGAGAGAGAGAATCACAGTAGTAAAATTAACACTATATAT
>NW_021851121.1:45666-48803 GCF_003651465.1 Formica exsecta
ATATCTTTATTTAAAAAGTTTTTAATAATTCTTGCTCTAAAAATGTTTACAAAAGAACGAAATATTAAGAGCAATAAATGAATAATAAAGCAATTATATTTATTTCAGTAATAATAGTATAGGGATGAAGCTTGTCTATGTCAATTGCGTATTCTAATACATTTGTTTTTAAACTTTAAAAATCCTTTTTGGCTCTTGTTTTCTATATAAAATTGAGTTGTAAAAATGTAAATATATATGCTGTTCATAAACATTACAATAATATTTAGAATAAATTAAACAAATTTTATACATATTGAAGATAATTTATCACAACACATTGATCTCTCCTCTCCCTCCTACCCTTCTCTTTGTACTGTATATACTTCTAACGATATATTTACAAAGTGATTATTGTGTATTGCGCACTTTATGTCGTGTTCTGTATAAAACTGATAACGTTACTTGCAAAGTAAGGAAAAATCATTTCACTAATTTCGACGTAGCGTGAGCGGACAAAGTAGAGCGGATTTATTATGTAAGAGAACGGACTGGCATTATTAAAACTTCAAGGCAACGCGGGAGTAAAGACCAATCTTGTCTTGGTGAAAGACAAACTCTGCGAGAGAACAGTCTTGGCAAATTGTTGTCGTAATTGAGTTTGACTCAGACTCTCTCAATGTATCGAATATATGTTCAATATAATATTACTTTTGCTCGACAATCTTTAACATTTCGAACAAGGTATCTTGCACTTCTGATAAATTATATTATTTTTGATATATTTGCATTTAATATATTATATTAAACTTGAAAACAATGATTGTCATAAAAATATGACCAAATAAGCTATTGCTAATTTCTACATGAACAATAAAATGCAATAAATGTATATAAATGTCGTTACGTGACTGAAATGTTCCGTCATGCATTGCAACTTGATTTCCAGAGCGTTAAACTTTCCTTTTCAAGAATGTCATTCACTTCCTTTATATTTCCTTAAGACTGATTTCTTTCTACCGCGTTTCGTGTTGTTTTCAATATTTTTACCAAACTTGCAAATTTGTGTTTTGCATTAATTTCTTAATTATCATATTTATGTAAAACACAGGAAACATTATATTATCTTTTGATTTGACTAATTTACACCGAATAATTTTTTGTATATTTGTATTATAGAAATCAAAATTACAATTGCTAAAAAAAGAAAACACAGTTATTAAATCTATCAAAGTTTCTGTAAGACTAATTATGCTGTTTTTAATTTTGTGTATCAAATTGATATTGTTATAGGCATATCACATTTGCCATGACGGACGTGAAGGACATCAAGGTGCCTCTTTCTTATGCACCAATGGAACACTTTTTAACCAGCATGAATTTGCATGCGATTGGTGGTACAATGTTAATTGCGCTAATGCACCATCGCTTTATAGGTAAATCTTTCGAAAATATTCAATTTGAAATAATTTCATCACACAAAGATATGTATTAATAAAATATGTTAAAAAATATTTTACAATAATAATAATGATTTGTTAATTATCAGAAATTTGTTAATCTACTAAATATAAAATCTGATAGTAAAAAGCGCGACGTTATATATTACGTACATAATCTATGTTTTCTTTTCCTCTTTCATATTTGCAGACTTAATGCAGATCCATTAAAAAATCCATACGTACCAAAGGAAACAAAGGACGAAATTCGAAGAAGATTGAAAATTGTTGTATTTTAAATATAATTAGCTAGTTAATTAGACTTATATAATTTCCCATTTTTACACAAGTGTAGTTAAATATAATTGTTTCATTGTTTTTAGCCATATAAAAAAAAAAATTAATTTCTATCCGATTGAGAATCAACAATCATGTTTCTTAATGATACAATTAATTTCCCACTTCAATTTCGCAATTCTCAACATATTAATTCTTCAATTTCCACGTCAATGTCGATCGCAATTATCGCAGGGACACAAAAGCGGGTATTGAGATAGTAAAAGACATGGGGAGAGAATACAGCGGAATTTCGAGAAAAGTATGGCGAAAGTGAGATGGATGCGTGAGATTAATCGAAAGAGTCATTAGCTTTCTTCTCTCTCCTTTTCAAAAGATATACAAGATTTCCTCGGATCGATCGTTACCTACAATCGGAAAAAAAAGTTTGGCATGAAGAAAGAAAATAACGTAAAAAACAATATAGGGAAATAACATAAAAAAGAATAAATAATAAAGAATAAATAATAAAGAACAAATTTTTTTCCCACGAAACTTTGTTTTCGAAAAAACCACTTCTATTAGGTTGGATCAAATTAGCAGAATCAAATTGGACCTATCAGATTATTTAGTATCCAGTTTCAGTTTTTGAAAGGTACTTTACTCTTGAGACTGATAAGGATTGGGGATAGTTTTCGAAGGAATGGCGGGGGTACAAAATCTGAAACTTTACACTTTGATGATACAAATTATGTTGCGTCGAGTGTACAAGTAGCGATTGGTTCTGCTCGTGGTGAAAGATACTTTACTCTTGAGCTTAATAGAACTGACAATGAGTTCAATTGCGGGTTGTTTTAAGCAGAAGGGATAAATATATTAAGTTTATTTGGATGGTACAAATTAGTAAAAATTCAGTCCTTTCGATTTCTAGTCTTATTTTTATCTTTTCGTTTTGTTTTAGTTTGGTCTTGCTAGCTTAATTTGAAGATAGCAGCGCCATGACTTTTTTAAAAATGGGACGAAATACAAAATTATTATTAGTGGTACAAATTAGTACAAAATGGGCACTAAATAACCTAATAGGTCCAATTTGATTCTTCTGATTTAGTCCTGCTAGCTTAATAGAGGTGAAAAAACCTTGACTTTGAAAATCGGAAAATTAGTAGTATTATATTTTTGGATAAAGGCATCAACGGCATTGCGTCATTTGTCATCAATTTCTTAAATGGCAACCTCTATTTTTCTTTACATATTCTTGTAGTTTACCTCGAGAGTTTTTCAAAACACTGTAATAAAGTATTTTTTCATTAAGTATTTTTCGAGTTATTTTATATCTTAGTCTGACATATTTTGATATAAAAAATAAAATATCTCGTAAAATATTTAGTTTTCGATAATCTTACCGTAATACTTTTATGTACAGAATAATGAGACAAATCAATT
>NW_021851121.1:48968-49342 GCF_003651465.1 Formica exsecta
ATTATCAAAAACTAAATATTTTACGAGATATTTTATTTTTTATATCAAAATATGTCAGACTAAGATATAAAATAACTCAAAAAATACTTAATGAAAAAATACTTTATTATAGTGTTTTGAAAAGCTCTTGAGGTAAGCTACAAGAATATGCAAAGAAGAATAGAAGTTGCCATTTAAGAAATTAAATGTGACCTTTACGTGATCTTGAAAACGCTATTCAAGGTCATAATAATATTACTATGTAATGCGCTACATAAAATCCTACAATTTTTGTATGAAAAAACATTTTTGAAAATGCGTATTTTCCGACACTGAGAAAAAAATATTGTTGATTCAACAACATCGATGCAGTTAAATTTTATTTTGTTAATAAT
>NW_021851121.1:50443-56900 GCF_003651465.1 Formica exsecta
TACTTAATGAAAAAATACTTTATTATAGTGTTTTGAAAAGCTCTTGAGGTAAGCTACAAGAATATGCAAAGAAGAATAGAAGTTGCCATTTAAGAAATTAAATGTGACCTTTACGTGATCTTGAAAACGCTATTCAAGGTCATAATAATATTACTATGTAATGCGCTACATAAAATCCTACAATTTTTGTATGAAACATTTTTTTCGAAAATGCGTATTTTCCGACACTGAGAAAAAAATATTGTTGATTCAACAACATCGATGCAGTTAAATTTTATTTTGTTAATTCAATGATATAATTAATCGAATCAATACTTGATGCTTTTGTTTTATAAATTGAAATCTTTTCTTCAAAAGTATGATACTTCTGAAGAATTTAATTAAATTAATTATATATGTACTTCTCTCAAACAAATAAGTATTCGCTTTAACTAAATATGAAATAAATAATTTGTTATTATGTAATTGAATAAGTGCAGTCTATTAAATTAAATTTTCTGTTAGTTAAACTGCATAAATTAATTAATATAACTTTAATAACATAGTCCATTTAATACTGTCAATACAAATGCACTATTTAGTTGATTTATTAAATAAATTATATAAATTAACAAGATGACATATTTGCATTAATAGTATGAAAATTTATTACGTTATTAATTAATGCAAATGCATCATCTTATTAATTTATTGAATAAATTATATAAATCAACAAGATGATGAATTTGTATTGATAGTATCAATTGACTATGCTGTTAATCAACACAAAAGCATTATCTTGTTGATTTATTAAATGAATTATATAAGTCAGCAAGATGGTGTATTTGTATTAATAGTATCAAAATTAATTATTTTATAATTAATACAAATATACTATATTGTTGATTTATTAAATAAATTATATAAGTCAGCAAGATGGTGTATTTGCATTAATAGCATCAAAATTGATTACGTTATTAATTAATACAAATGTATTATCTTGTTTATTTATTCAATAAGTTATATAAATCAACAAGATGATGCATACGATGAATGTATTGAAAGTATCAATTGACTATGTTGTTAATTAATACAAATGTACTAGCTTGTTGAGTTATTAAATAAATTATATAAGTCAGCAAGATGATGTATTTGTATTAATAGTATCAAAATTAATTACTTTATAATTAATACAAATATACTATATTGTTGATTTATTAAATAAATTATATAAGTCAGCAAGATGGTGTATTTGTATTAATAGTATCAAAATTAATTACTTTATAATTAATACAAATATACTCTCTTGTTGATTTATTCAATAAATTATATAAATCAACAAGGTGATGCATACGAATGAATATATTGAAAGTATCAATTGACTATGTTGTTAATCAATACAAATGTATTAGATTGTTGATTTATTAAATAAATTATATAAGTCAGCAAGATAGTGTATTTGTATTAATAGTATCAAAATTTGTTACGTTATTATTTAATATAAATGCACCATCATGTTGATTTATTCAATAAATTATATAAATCAACAAGATGCATTTGTATTTCAATCGTTATTTTAACAATATTTTGATTGTGTGTTAAAATAATCTACCATCTAGTAAATAGTTTTCAATACTCTCGCATATACAGGGTGTCCTAGACCACCCGTACACCCCTTTTCTTTCAAAAACTAAGCATTTTAGAGAAAAACGTTTCGAATAAAAATTGTATGGTTTTGAGGGGGCCATAAGATGATACCATTGGTTTGACCTTGAAGAGTTATTTGAAGGTCACATGAAGGTCACATTTAATTTTTTAAATAGATTACTATATTTTTTATTGCATATTCTTATAGCCCATTTTGAGAGCTTTCCAAAACACTATGATAAAGTATTTTTTCATTAAGTACTTTTTGAGTTATTTTATATTTTATTCTAACGTATTTTGATATAAAAATTAAAATATCTCGTAAAATATTTAGTTTTCGATAATCTTACAGTAATACTTTTATGTACAGAATAATAAGACAAATCAATTAGTATAACAAAAATAATTGTTTTTAAGATGAAGTATGTAATTATTTACAATGAATTTTTTAAAACAATTATTTGTTTCTCTTACACTAATTGGATGTTATGGCCCCCTCAAAACCATAAAATTTTTGTTCAAAACGTTTTTCTCTAAAATGCTTAGTTTTTGAAAGAAAAAGGGTGTACGGGTGGTCTAGGACACCCTGTATATAACGAATTAAACTACATCGTTTTGTCGAAATAACAGTTATAAGATTTATTATGATAATTGATCATGAATGCAATATTTAAATTTTTTTCTAATTGTAAAAAAAATTTATTAAGTATGTACCAAAGAAAATAAACAATGAAAGCGCAAAGTATGTGCAAAAACGCGAGCTGTGTTGCCACAGAACGATAGCCTGGCTGCTACGCACACAATCAGAGAAGCTTGTGAGCTCTGTTACACGGCACCCTTAATCGGGTTTAATAACATCCGTACTTGTAAAACTGGCCAATCACAGCTATTCCTCTGAAGAATGGAAGAACTGTGATTGGCCAGCATTAGAACTACGGATGTTATTAAACCCGATTAGGGGTGACGTGTAAACATAGTCTGTATGTACACCGACAGGAATGGTATCCAGGGCCCAGGGCTGCGTTCGAGGCATCACCAAGCGTCGTTCTATCTTTGTCATTTACTGAAAGTTGAATAAAGATAGAACGACGCTCGTGTGCACACGGATGATGTTCTCGAACGCAGCCCAGCGTTAGATGTGTGTGTACGTATAGGACAACCGAAAGTCATACGCACATATACGTAGCACGAATATACGTATGTATGATTTTCGGTTGCTTACACGTACGCACACATCTAATGCCGGACACCATTCCTGCCGGTACATGTACATACATATATTGCGCAAAGCGCTCGGCATTTGTCTGATACAGTAAAAACGCTCGGCATTTGTCGGATGACTCGGATACAGTTAAAGGTCGATTCAGACTATACGGCACGGATCGTAACGTATCGGCAACGGCACGCACCGGCACCGGCACGACAAAACTTTGAACAATGCATTTTAAATAAGACTGTCTACACTAATCCGCACCGACCGGCACGTTCCGTCAACGGAACGTTCCGGCGCTGACCGACATTCTCGCAAAGAATGTTTTGACGGTGCGTATCGATATGTATCGATGCTTGTCTGTCAATGTGAATTAGTAAACAGCAGAAAACGGACGCAGTAAATGAAAAGAAAATGGATCAAGAAAAATTAATTGAAAATGTGAAGTTTTATGAATCGTATGTAATGAGCCATCCAAAATATAGTGATAATGTGTTTAAAGAAAATGTTTGGAGAAGAATTGCGAAGGAAATGAACCAGCCAGGTAAGATGAATAACTTATTTTATTTATCTAACCTATATAAAATAAGTAATATATAAAAATAGTTTTTAATTTATTGTATCTTGCCATTCAACACGGCCATGTTCTGTGATAAAAAATTCCTTGAATGCGTCTCGAACAATAAATGCAGTATTTACAGCACTTCCTCCTTGTCGTGGTAAATTTTGCAAACCAGTGTCAGAGTTTTGATTATGCGCATGGTCTTGTACATTAATATTGTAGTCTCGGAGATAATTGTGCAAAATGCATGTAGTTAAAATAATTTTGTCTGCATTTTCTGGTTTTAATTTCGGCCTTCGATTATAAAGCTGAAATTTTTGGCTCAGTATTCCGAACACATTTTCTGAAACCCTTCGCACGCGTGAGAGACAGTAGTTGAAAATTCTTTTCAATTCTTTTTAAAAATCTTTTATCTATTTTTGATAATCCATCCATTGTGACTGCTAAATGTCAACCGTCAATTAACGGACGATTGCCGAAGCAGTCTGAACATACACTGTGATCGTCAAACTCTGAACGAACCTTGCAACCCTCTCCCTTCTTGGCTTCATTTCTTCATCATCTCTCAGCCAGTTGAAAATCAATTTTCTTGAATTCCCTTTCTGAGATTATGAGAAATATTATAATACAAAAAAAAAAATAAACAAAAAACAAGATAGTAGTTAAACAGCGACACAATAGCCAACGATTTCTCGTTGATGAGAGTGAGAAAAAACTACATTACAAAAACCAGCTCCGAAACAAGCTCTTCCCGCGACTCGGTTTAGTTTTCAAATGTTCGACATCTTTATCTCAAAAAATTTTTGTCTATTCTATATTATATCTATTTCAACATGTTCATCGAATTTCTCTAATACTTCAAAAAATTTCAAAGTTTAATACTGTGTATGATCTTTTTTACATTAAAGTTTTTAATACGTGCATTTTACCAAATTTTATAATGTATATATATCATTTTGTTACTAAATAATATTTATGTAATAGATATAATAAATAAAATTAATATAATAGATTAGAATAAAAATGATCCGTGAGGTGTAAGTTAATCTGAACATTTACCATATATTTCACACTTGAATATTCGTAGTAAATTTTTAAGTGAATTTTTTACACCTGTCTAATTGTTTACCCTGGAAATAATTAAAGAAATCAATTTATAATTTTGTTTATAATTATAATGAATCAGATTACACATTTTCTTATTCAAATTTTTTATTATGTATTTTAAAACTATTCTAATTTTTCACAAACCAGTGTCAGAGTTTTGATTATGCGCATGGTCTTGTACATTAATATTGTAGTCTCGGAGATAATTGTGCAAAATGCATGTAGTTAAAATAATTTTGTCTGCATTTTCTGGTTTTAATTTCGGCCTTCGATTATAAAGCTGAAATTTTTGGCTCAGTATTCCGAACACATTTTCTGAAACTCTTCGCGCGCGTGGGAGACGGTAGTTAAAAATTCGGTAATTATTTACATTAACGGACACCTCGCCGATGACCTTGACCTTGACATATGTTGTCAAGGACATGACCCTGAGTAACTTTTCCTTATAACTTAATCGGCGGTCACTGTTTATCAAAAAGTTATAAACAAAAAAAGTTTGAGAAATTTGCTACTTTGTGTCAGTGCTAAAGGAAGTAATTGGTATATTGCTTATATGCAATATAGGGGAGGCAGCTTCGATGACCTTGACCTTGACAGATGTTGTCAAGGTTATCACCCTGAGTAACATAAAAGATTTTTGTTGGCGCTCATTGTTTATTAAAAAATTGTTCTACAAATAAAAGTTATGAAACATTAATATAAGCATAAGCAGAAGCATAAATTTTAGTTTTGAATCAGAAATAGGTTTGGGTTAGGTTATATCTTCCGGAAGTGGAGCCCCCACCCCCCTAGGGGGGCGGAACCTACTGTGTCCACGCATATACTTTATAACGCGAAGCAAGATCCATTTCACAATTGTTGTGTGAATGGGAAAATGTATATGTGGACACAGTGGGTTCCGCCCCCCCCCCATGTTGTACAACCCAAATCAAATTTTCGTTTCGAATCAAACTTTAATTTTAAATATCTCAGAAATTATAAGAGACCGCCGATTAAGTTATAAGAAAAAGTTACTCAGAGTCATGTCCTTGCCAACATATGTCAAGGTTAAGGTCATTGGCGAGGTGTCCGTTAATGTAAATAATTACCCAAATGTTTAATGGGTAATTGTTTCGAATGAGGCCTTTTCTGAATTTTGAAAAATATGATCGGATCTCTCGGTAAAACTCTTTGTTGTGAACCCAACAGTGATAATCAGTCAGGGGAGCCCGACCCCTATCACCCCTTCCCCCCAAAAAACGAAAAACCCCAAAAATTACCCAAAATTAGATAATTACCTATTTCTGATTTAAAACTAAAATTTGTAAAATATATGCGTGGACACAGTGGGTTCCGCCCCCCTTCGGAGGGGCTGCACTTCCGGAAGATGTAACCTAACCCAAACCTATTCCTGATTTAAAACTAAAATTTGGTTTGGGTTAGGTTATATCTTCCGGAAGTGGAGCCGCCCGCGTAGGGGAGGCGGAACCCACTGTGTCCACGTATATACTTTACAAAGCAAAGCGAGGTCCACCCCACAGTTGTTGTGTGGATGGGAAAGTGTATGCGTGGACACAGTGGGTTCCGTCTCTCCTACGGGGGGGCTCCAATTCCGGAAGATATAACCTAACCCAAACCAAATTTTAATTTTTAATTAAAAATAGGTTTGGGTTAAGTTATATCTTCCGGAAGTGAAGCCCCCATCCCCCGAAAGGGGGCGGAACCCACTGTGTCCACGCATATATTTTACAAAGCAAAGCGAGATCCACCCCACGATTGTTGTGTGAATGAGAAAGTGTATGCGTGGATGCAGTGGGTTCCGCTCCCCCCTCCTACGGGGGGGGGGCTCCACTTCTGGATGATATAACCTAATCCAAACCAAATTTTAGTTTTAAATCAAAAATAGGTTTGGGTTAGGTTATATCTTCCAAAAGTGGAGCCCCCCCGTAGGGGGGCGGAACATACTGCCCCCT
>NW_021851121.1:63779-80763 GCF_003651465.1 Formica exsecta
AGAAAAAGTTATTCAGAGTCATGTCCTTGACAACATATGTCAAGGTCAAAGTCATTGGCGAGGTGTCCGTTAATGTAAATAATTACCCAAATGTTTAATGGGTAATTGTTTCGAATGAGGCCTTTTCTGAATTTTGAAAAATATGATCGGATCTCTCGGTAAAACTCTTTGTTGTGAACCCAACAGTGATAATCAGTCAGGGGAGCCCGACCCCTATCACCCCTTCCCCCCAAAAAACGAAAAACCCCAAAAATTACCCAAAATTAGATAATTACCTATTTCTGATTTAAAACTAAAATTTGTAAAATATATGCGTGGACACAGTGGGTTCCGCCCCCCTTCGGAGGGGCTGCACTTCCGGAAGATGTAACCTAACCCAAACCTATTCCTGATTTAAAACTAAAATTTGGTTTGGGTTAGGTTATATCTTCCGGAAGTGGAGCCGCCCGCGTAGGGGAGGCGGAACCCACTGTGTCCACGTATATACTTTACAAAGCAAAGCGAGGTCCACCCCACAGTTGTTGTGTGGATGGGAAAGTGTATGCGTGGACACAGTGGGTTCCGCCTCTCCTACGGGGGGGCTCCAATTCCGGAAGATATAACCTAACCCAAACCAAATTTTAATTTTTAATTAAAAATAGGTTTGGGTTAAGTTATATCTTCCGGAAGTGAAGCCCCCATCCCCCGAAAGGGGGCGGAACCCACTGTGTCCACGCATATATTTTACAAAGCAAAGCGAGATCCACCCCACGATTGTTGTGTGAATGAGAAAGTGTATGCGTGGATGCAGTGGGTTCCGCTCCCCCCTCCTACGGGGGGGGGGCTCCACTTCTGGATGATATAACCTAATCCAAACCAAATTTTAGTTTTAAATCAGAAATAGGTAATTATCTAATTTTGGGTAATTTTTGGGGTTTTTCGTTTTTTGGGGGGAGGGGGTGATGGGGGTCGGGCTCCCCCGACTGATTATCACTGTTGGGGTCACAACAAAGAGTTTTACCGAGAGATCCGATCATATTTCTCAAAATTCAGAAAAGGCCTTATTCGAAACAATTACCGTTTAATGAAATTCAACTAAAATATACAGATGAATCAACTGCAAAAGTTTGTGGCAGTCCGTGACATCGCTGTTTAATTGAATCAAAGCGATTTTTTTTTATTTAATAGTATTTTTTCTCAGTGGAGATGTTAAGGGGTTTTGACACTTTTTTTACACCCTGTATATGTATATATATCATAGTTGCTATCAAGAATTATCTGTGTTGCGCGTTCACTTAAATATAATGTCAGTAGTCCGTAATATGCATTTAATTATTAAATCTTTGCTATCGACACGAGGAACTTTCGACGAAATCTCAGCAGACATTTTTTGATTTTTGCATGGCACTTGTCTTGTCGGCAATGGTCATGTCTCACACACGTAAATATCTGATTGCCGTTAATTATGTGGTGAGGAGGATGAAAGTCGTACATAACAATCTGAAACGAGTATTGTTCGCAGACGGTATTATCAAGTGAATGAAAAAAGTGCGGCAAGTATTGTATTTTTCTTTTTTCCGCAAGATAAATTGAATGATTATCGAAAGGCGCAGTTAAGCACATGATTACGATAAAAAATGATTTTAATAATATTTTCATCGAATAAATTTAAGTAATTTTATCATAATGTAGAACTCAGTAATTAAAATTTTGTTATAGAGAGTATCATGCATAGTAATTTTATTAAGTAAAGCATGATTGTGTATATTTTCGCTAAGCAACAGGTATTATAAAAATTTAATTGAGGATATATAAATATATCAGAATTAAATATTGAAAATGTTAAGGAAGAGAAACTTGGTCGCAAACTCTTGCGAAAATCAGAAATAGCGTTGGCGTCTAGTGGGAAGTAAAGTCAAGGACGTTATCTGGTTCGCTTTCGTTATCGAAAGGCTGTGAACGCGTAGCGGGACGGTTGCACGAGGCGGATAAGAATTGCCCTTTCCTCTAGGACGTTTGAAGCTAACAATGAAGTACGTAATGACAGATAGGTCAGTCACGTGACGCACTGTCTCGCACGGATCTGTAACGTTCTTTGCTATTTTACTCGACTTCTTCAACAAACGGATCAACAAACGAAACTATAAAGAGACAATTTAGTATAGTTTTGAGCTTTAACATCGCGTAGCTATGAGTAATACAAATATTTAAAAAAAGTCAGAAGTTTATGAAAAATTTAACAGAAATTTTGTAAGGTAGATGTGTATAAATAAAATAAAAATACAATATATTACAAAAAAAGGACAATTCTATAATTTGTTACTCTTAGTAAATGCGCGATATTTACTATTAGCATTTTTCTAATTAAAAATTGAATTATACGATGCATACAAAGATGTAGTCACATCAAATTGCATAATCATGCGTATTATGTGTATTATGAGTGTGCGCATATGACAATCGTCCACCATTATGCATGTTTATCATGATTACGTTTTGCTTATAACGTAACAACCGCTTTTATCATCCATCTTGGGATGGTTGCATTGTAGAAAGAATTATTGTCGTCTTCAATAATAGTAGTTCATTGTAATATTATATATATGACATACACACATGCACAAAGAAAGAGAGGGAGAGGGAGAGGGGGGAGAGAGAGAGAGAAATATAAAAAAAGAAGAAGAGAAAGGAAGAAGAAAAGAAGGAGAAGAAGAAAAAAAGAAGAAGAAGAAAGAAGAAAAAAAGAAAAAAACAACAATCATTAGAGCCAACAATATGAAAACTTGTGTATAAAGTGCGTAATTACTGTAATAATAGTATACTAGGTAAAAATTTGATCAGAAATTGATGTCCAGACACAGTGACGTAGCGAGAATCTTTTTAAAAAATATTAATGCATTAAAACAAAAATTATAGTTTTTGTATAACTTAATTGGACAAAATTTTACTTACAGCTCTATACAAGATACATACAAGATAAAAAATATGCTTTTTTTTCATACTTTTCAGTAATTTCAATACAGCTAAAAAAGTGAGTTCTGAAACATTCTACTCAGATGGATGTGCACACACAGCTTGATTTCATAACAACCTGCAATACATCCATAATGAGAGATGTTAATAATAAAGTCACACATGAGCTAACAATAAAGTTTAATTGTACAAATACAAGAATAGTTTATGACTAGACATCGGATTTTTATGTAACTGCATATTTTTTTAGAAAGCAGATTGGGAAGTATATAAATTTTTAAAGTAATTGTATTAATTAAAGTAATTTTAAAGTAATTTTAAAGTAATTGTATCAATACACAGGTGGAAAATTTGTTTTCTTGTTAAAAAAAAATATGTTGGTTGAAATGTTTGTATTAAATATTTAATACATTCATATATTAATTAAATATATTACTGTTGTGTTAATTGAACTCAAATGTTGAATTATTAAAACAACTGAAAAAAAGTGTACATTTAACAATTTAACAACATATTTTTAATTTTACACAATAGATATGTTCCGTATTATTAATGACAAGATTTATCTATTAAAATTTACAGAAAAAAATAGTTGATTTTATTCTATAATAAGAGTGAGAATGTAGACATCGGATTTTTATGTAACTGCATATTTTTTTAGAAAGCAGATTGGGAAGTAAGATCAAAATAGAAATCTGTTTTATCGAAGAAGCATTTAAAAAATGTATATTTAATTGTGCATATTGTGCATATTTGCATGTTTGTGCATATTTGCATATATTATGCATATTTGCACATTTCGTGCTTATTTGCATATTTTCAAATATTTTAAATATTTTAAACAATTTTATGTAGTTTATATTATAAAGTTGGCAGTTCCTTTTTATTTTCTAGTTTATTTTCTACTTACAAGATAATTTTTTTGTCGGATAAACTTCACAAATTTACATACTTCAATTTTGAGAAAATATTATCGTTTATTGTGATTTAAATTATAATTCTCTTAAATATTATTTTATTTAAAAAATTATAATTTATTTTGTATAATTTGTAATGTTTTTCTCATACATTTTTTTATAAATATATAAATTTTTAAAGTAATTGTATTAATTAAAGTAATTTTAAAGTAATTTTAAAGTAATTGTATCAATACACAGGTGGAAAATTTGTTTTCTTGTTAAAAAAAAATATGTTGGTTGAAATGTTTGTATTAAATATTTAATACATTCATATATTAATTAAATATATTACTGTTGTGTTAATTGAACTCAAATGTTGAATTATTAAAACAACTGAAAAAAAGTGTACATTTAACACAATGTCCACATATTTTTAATTTTACACAATAGATATGTTCCGTATTATTAATGACAAGATTTATCTATTAAAATTTACAGAAAAAAATAGTTGATTTTATTCTATAATAAGAGTGAGAATGATTTCAGACTATCAATAACTTTTTTCTAAGTTTCATTATTAAAAGTATGTTGATTTTACGTAAAATTTATTTTAAATTACTACAAAGTTTGCATTCATTTTATGTTGAAATATTAGCATAGTATTAGTGTCACCATTTAACATATATTATGTATATATATATTATATTATACAGGATATCTCTAAAGTCTGACCCCACCTCTGGATCTCGGAAACGACTTTAAATATGGAAAAATGTTCCAGACAAAAGTTGTAGGATATTGAGGGGGACACATGATAAAAATTATGGACTTGACCTTGAGTGACCCACTAAGGTCAGGTGAAGCTCATTGGTGTTTTCTTAAATGGAAACCCCCATTTTTTACTGCATAGCCCTCGTCGAGACGTTTTCAAAACACTACCTATTTTTGTTTTTTGCGCAAGTCATTCCCAAGATATGAAGCTTCAAAGTTGACATACCGCTGGCATTCGCATTACCCAAGGTGTACCGCGTGGAGGTTGCACGGTCGGATTTACGCCTCTTGTGTGTGTGTGTGCGTGTGTGCGTGCGTGCGTCGTGCGTGCGTGCGTCGTGCGTGCGTGCGTCGTGCGTGCGTGCGTCGTGCGTGCGTGCGTCGTGCGTGCGCGCGTGTGTGTGTATGTTGAGACGTCCAACTAACTACCCGTTAGTCTCCCTCAACGTTTTTACAGAAGGGTGGTGGTTAGTTAATAAGGTTCTGACTCACAGAGAGAGAATTCGATAGACAGTTTCTTTATTCTCACGTCCTTTTTTCGCGGGAAAAAGATATTAATACATATACACAGATATTATACACCAGAAAGCAGTCTCTCTACTCCGACCCCCGTCGTACCTTCTCTGTTTTCCGTTGTAGACAGGCGCTGATTAGTTAACTTTAACATCATATAACAATGAAAAGAAAACTCAGATCAAAAAATGGTTGAGGACTTTTCGATTTGAATTGTTGTTCTGTATCTGATAGTATTGTCCATATGCGTTTGTTTAGTTACACCCAGTATAATGCATATTATTTTAAATACATTTTGCATAGAAAATGCATATTTGTATATGTTGCAGTATAAATATTGGATATTATAAATAACCTAAATCTTAGTTATAAATTGTTTGTTTTTTTTAATTGCATAAAAAATCCGATGTCTATTTATGATAAATATAAAGCATCTCTTAAACATGCGATTAACTTTTATTTCTATCATTCATTACACAAATCATAGTTAATGACTTAAAATGCAATTGTCAGTTAATACGTTAAAAGTTGCGCAAAAAGTACCAATTTTTTCAATGTTTTTCTGTTTGTAGAACGAAACACCTTTCAGAATGTAATTAGAAAGTTGCTTATAAAATCTGTTTGGCTAATTTATGTAAATAAACTCGTGCACGGCTTCCTTCGATCCTCGTCATTTATGATTGTTTCGGTTAAAATGTTTGTTAACACATATTAGTGGATTGGTTGATAAACCATTGATCAAATTGTGAAAATGTATTCGTTGCGCGAACAATACGATAGATTCCATCGTGCCATTTCCGGTTATATGTATATTGCACAAATGGAGTTGCCTGACATGCATGAAGTGATACTCGCTAAGCGTCATGCTTGAATAATGAGATGACGTGTATTACGATAAGTGTGGTTTGTGCAATGACATCAAAGTAATCTCTAATTTAATATTTACTTTCCCTCTCTTTTTTAAGTTCGAGTACAAGAAATTAAAATATATCGATTAAGCAGTAAACGATTAATAAGATTAAGATATAATATTTTATAAGACAGATTATACGAATTGAGACTGTCAAAATATGAACGATTTATCAAAGCGCATTAATAATTAAACAACATCAAATTAAGAGAAATCTTATAGTCCATTATATATTCAAATTATATATTAAAATCCTATGGCCTGTTGTATTGAAAGGCATACATACAGGGTGTCCTAGACTACCCGTACACCCCTTTTCTTTCAAAAACTAAGCATTTTAGAGAAAAACGTTTTGGACAAAAATTGTATGGTTTTGAGGGGAACATAAGATGGTGTCATTGGTTTGACCTTGGATGGCATCGTTAAGGTCAAGTTTAATTTCTTAAATGGAATACTATATTTTTTATTGCATATTCTTGTAGCTTATCTCGAGAGCTTTCCAAAACACTATAAAAAAGTATTTTTTCATTAAGTACTTTTTGAGTTATTTTAAAATACTGAATGAAAAAATACTTTATTATAGTGTTTTGGAAAGCTCTCGAGATAAGTTACAAGAATATGTAAGAAAAAATAGGGGATTCCTGTTAAGAAATTAAAGATGTCCTTGACTTGACCTTAACGATGCCATCCAAGGTCAAACCAATGACACCATCTTATGTTCCCCTCAAAACCATACAATTTTTGTTTAAAACGTTTTTCTCTAAAATGCTTGGTTTTTGAAAGAAAAGGGGTGTACGGGTGGTCTAGGACACCCTGTATCTGACTCACCAAAAACATAACATCTCGGTATACTCTTGCTTTCTCAATTTGCGACAAGTACTCTAATTAACATCGACTCAAGACAAAGATCAAATTACACGAGACAAGAATATCATTATTATATATTAGACAATAATAAAAATTTAGAGTGGTTATGGATTTTCTCAGAAGAAAATATTATAATATACATAAAATATTAGAGTGTACTTAATTAAAATATGTTCACAAAAATTAATTCGATTTTGGCTAGCTTTCTCACACATCTAACAGATTTGCATTCTGAAGGAAACTATAACGTTTTGTCGATTGAATTATTTCATATCTTTGCGTTTCACGATTATCTAGAGCAAAACAATTTAATAAAATCACGATCTCCACTTTGTAATATAAAATAATACAAGTACATAATAATACGAGTTTAAAATTTGTTTTGATGTGCGTATGTGAATTTTAAATTTAAAGGCAAGCAAATAATAAAAAAATTTGTTATTCAATAAAGAGAAAGATAAATCTAGAAAAATTGAAAATAATTAATATACTTTAATTCAGGTAATGAAAAACGTTGCATCATTGACACTATTTTATCTACAAGATAATTATCGAGAATAAAATTGGTAAAATATTTGGTTAGTCGACGATTGCATTTTTCTGCCATTTTGTTATTACCTGACTACCTAAACTAGAGCAATCAGGGTTTCATTATAAGCGCGTTATACGCTCGTTTGTGGCTAATAAACAGCGTGAGACTGCAATGCGAAAGCGTGTTGGTATCACCAGTGAAGGCATTCGGTGTGCCACAGTTTCGTAAAAAACAAGATCAGACACCAATATACTGATAGGGTGTTCCAGGTCAGATCAATGAAACTTCAGGATTTTATAAGAAGTTGAATTTGGAAAAAAGAAGTTTCTATGAACATAGGTCCGGAAACGCTTTGTAAAAAAGTTATAGCTAATAAACTTCGTAAAATCATGTTTGTCTGATGATTTTTAAAAATAACTACAAAACCTTTCATTCATTTGGAAAAAGTAACGAAATAAATCTGATGGGTAATTAAATAACAAACTAAATTATACCAATTTTATTTAATTCTGATAAAGAGTTCAAAAGAAAATAAGCTCAAAAGAAAATAAGCTCGAAACAAGCAGAAACTTGAAAAAACCACCATTCAATATTCTTTGTATAAACACTACATTAGTAGTGCAAACATAAATGCAAATGCAAACATAAAAATGTTCTTATTAAATTTTGATCATAACTAATTACTTACAGAAAGTTTATTAGATATAACTTTTTAACGAAGCGTTTCCGGACCTATGTTTATAGGAACTTTTTTGTTTCAAATTCAATTTCCTATAATAATTTGAAATTTCATTGACCTGACCTGGAACACCCTGTATATACATTGTATATATACTATATAATATCTGGATTGGGTACCCCGCCGCATTCGAATAACATTGAGTAATTTTTATTCTTGGAAATTTTTATGCTTGAAAGTTTCTTGTTTATAATTATTTCTCACTTTAAAATATCTAAAGTTTGCACGAATAAGCGTTGATATTAAGAAATATAAAGATATGTTTAAAAATTTTTTTTTTACCTGGAGTTATATCTTTTACTGTATATATGCATATACATATAATCTTATATATGCATGTATACCTGTAAAAGAATTAATATAAATTTATTCATGACGAATCATTCGGTGACGAATCAAAAAGGGCTGGGAAAACTATATATTTATTTAATATATATCCAGTTTGTTTTGCTCCAGTCAATTATTTTTCCCACGACAGTTTGTAGCGAGCAGAGCAATTGCATTTGTATTGTATAATGGTCTTTCGTATGCGCTTATTGTTAGTCATATCAGCTCGCGTGCGCACGTGCATCACGCAAATTTAATATATACAACGTAACTTAACAACGTAAATTTACATATAACATATGATGCGCGTTATGAGAAAAAAGTCTATTGATAAATGCGGGTGCGGATGCACAGTGCAACTGTAATATTGCGCTCGGCATTGGGCCAGTTTGAAAATCAAACAAAGAGAATCGGGAAATTACATCTCTACGATAAATGTGTACTATCTTATTCTTTACTCTACCTATGGTCCTTACTAGCGATATACTGGCGATAATCGACATTTATCGCTACATCTTGCATCTCATTAAAATAACGATCAAGTTTTCCAATTGTATTTGCGCTAGATAATTGAAGGTGACGAAAATGAAGAAGTTCCATTGCCAAGCTTGCATATATGCCTAATGTGCACTTGAGTGCACAACATGCCATGGAAAGGTAGCGGATAGAAGAAAACCCCACCTAATCCGGATTGCAGGCGCGGCCTTTCTCCTCGGTCTATAAAGCCACTAGAAATTCACATTTACTCAACATTCGCACAGCGCTCCGTCACTTTGCTCTCGCCATGTGGCTGCTTATTTTTACAGGTAAGTGCGATACATTATGTTTTAACAGAAAAAGAACAAATTTTTTTTTTTCACAGACTATTTCTCTGTAAAAGTGCTTACGACTCATTGTTTCCATTGTTCTTTTTTTCATTCTCTCTGTGGACAATATGTTACGGAGTGTACGTGCGACGATATTTCACGAGTGTGCTTCTTATCCTTACAAAACGCGTATGTGAATCTTGTGCAAAAAAAAAAAGAAAAAAAAGAAAAACAAAACAAAAAAAAAACGGTTTTGCTATTGAATGGGAGTTTTCGCGAAAAGTTTGAAAAAATGCATTTTGGATTCTTCTACTGCACGATATAAATATTTGTTTTAGTATTTTTTTTATATATACTAAAAGTACAAGGAAATTACGCCCTTTGATTTTACATCCTTTGATAAAAACTATATACGTATATGTGTGTGTATTCCTAGTGTGTTATAAATATTTAAGTAGAGATAAACATTCTTACAGAAATTTTATATAAGATTGCTTATATATATATATACACACACACACACACACACACACACACACACACAATATGTGTGTGTTTAGTTCTCTCTTAAATATTTTATACAATTTAATGAGATGTATATAAAAATATATAAACTGTTAGAATTTACTAACTTTGGCATAGCTCTAACAAAGATTGTCTATTATATCAATTATAATTAGCTCAATTAATTATAAGCATAGTTGTAATGTGTTAAAAGCCATGTTAACAATTGATGCTTTGCGTATTCTGCTTGATACAAAAAATCTATAGATAAAAAAAGAAAATAATACATTAATGAAAAAAAATTTTATGAAAGTGGATATCGACACTTCCCTATTCGATGATAGGAAAGTCAATTCGTTTTCAAAAGTTATAGATGAGTATTTCAATTAACTATAATGAAAGGCAAGGATGTATGAGCTGTCGTAAATCACCAATTGTATTGACTTTCCAGGTCACTGGCCAATTGTACTTCCGGTATTAGATTTATTATACTTTGTGTAAAGCTAGTACTATGCTTCATATGGTAAAGTTCATTTACAGGTGCATCTACGTTTTATCACGTTTCAATATTGCAAAATTTATAATTTATAAAAACAGTGAATCTTCTCTATGAATATATCATCGATGACAATGTTTATGTATTAAATGAATTAGAAAGTTGCTCTTCTGACATATGTTTACACAGAGGCTGCATACTGTAATCTTCCAATTTCTACTCGATACTTTTTGCTACGTAGTTCCATTCTCTTTTACGAGTTTTTTCGTAGTTCCTTCATAACACCGCTACAAAACATCATTCTCATAATGTATGGTTATCGGATTTTCTCATCTTTGAAAGAAATCTATGTAATGATCGTGCGAGAAACCGGAAGCTTTCTCTTTCTCTCTCTCTCTCTTTGCCTAATTTCCTTCTCGATATGCTGATACAATGAGAACTCGGATCTGTATATCTTTTATGATCTTTTGCTTCGCGAAGCATCAAATTAAGAAATGCGTTTTCTTTTTAGATTATTGCGTGTTATATCGTTATCTTGCATGCCTCACGTACGAGTATATGTGGTACGCATCTCTGATTGGTATCATTCTACATTCTTGATTTTATCAATATAGGTCGTATTTAAAAATAAAATCTTTAGTAATTAAAAATTTTTTTTGGACCTTATTTGGAGTTATATATTATGTACAATATATACAATATATATATATATATATATACATATTGTATGCACATCATATAAAAAAGTTTACCTCACACACTCTTCATCTGAACAATGAGAAACACATTGTAGATATTACTAAATATATTTCATAGCACAGATAGTAATGGAATATGATTTAATCTATAACAAAGACAGATATATACTATATATACTTTTTTTCAATACATTAATTTTGTTAACTGCTTTATACAATTTTTATACCTTATATTTTTATACTTTATATAATTGCGCAATTGTTCTCATTATTTACAGAGATTATTTGTTTACTTTGAGAACAAAATTATTTGTGATATAGATTACAGGTATGCATATGGCGCGATCAAGATAAAAAATCTCACGTTTTATATCGCTGTCGATTGAGAAATCCGCGTCAAATGTACTGTGCAAACGAATGGTATCGCCTTTCTAACCAATACACAGTTCGAAACTGTGGCTACAGCAACCAGCTTGCAAACCGAAAGTAGTAGAAAGGAAGGTACTTTTGTACGCATATATGTAATTATGAGTGTAAATTTTATCAACCGTGAAAATATATTTATTGTTTCACGTCATTGTTTCGTGTCAGGATGATTTATGCATATACAAATCTAGATATTGAAATAATAGATGTATATTTGCCACATATGTATACATGTATCATCCGAGCGAGCAAGTATGGGTACGATAACCCGTGCTCGAGGCGGAAGTCTACGCGCAGCTAGAATGAAAGCTAGAACGGAAAGTGAAAACTGTTAGTAATAGTATACGACAATATATGCTGCTGTAACGCTACGCATACCATCTTTTTAGAATATTTCAATCAAGGCTCTTTTACAACATTTTTATTTCTTAAGCATGCTTTTATTTTTCCTCTCTCTCTCTCTCTCTCTCTTTCTCTCTTTCAATCTTATAAAACAGTTAAAGAGATAAATACAATCTCATAGTAAAATATAAAACTTTTATTAGGTCTGAAGATTTTTTTATATTTTATTTCGTGAATCGATAACGATACATTTGAACATTTTGAATAATACAAAATTGTGAGTAGGAATGTATATATATATATACAAGAAATGAAAATTTGATAATTATACATTATATTTGATAAATATAATGTATAATATATTTCTCACACTTCTACCCCACCTCCCCTCCCCCTCACCATATGTGTGATATCTCGAGTTTTATTAGATATTACTTTATAATATCTAAAATCATAATTTTATTAAAACTTTTTCCTTAGTCATTTATTTGCAAACAAGATTCAATTTAAAAAGAGAGAATGCTATTTTAAAATATTAATTTGCAAAGGAACTTTATCTAGAATTTTTCTTACCATAATAAAACTAAAATATTATACGACCTTGAGAAATCTCGATCCAATTGTATAGGAAAAATTATCCGAGAATGAAAGATTGATGAGATATGAGATCTCGCATTGTTTCAATTGCATTACTAATTTCATTTTTAATCGTTCGACGTAGTTCGAACAGATTGACTTTAATGTCATAGTTTTGAAAGACGGCTTGTGTTTGTGTAATGTTGATTAAACTTTTGTTTGATGATAATTATACAGGGTGAGTCATCTAACTTGAGGATTTTAAATAAATCGTAAAATACTTGCTATATAAAAAAATAGTTCAAACAAAAGTTGCATAGTATGAAGGGGGTCATTACATAATACATCTACTTTTTTTATAATAGAGATATTTTGCAGATTTAAAGATCAACCTAGTTTTTTTAAACAGAACCACCCTAATTTTTTTATATAAATAGATTCCTCGCAATATTAGGCGTAAAAAGTTATAAGAGTAAAATAGCTAAAAATTGAATAGCTTACAAGATATTTTATACTTTAATTTGGTATAATTTTACATAAATTGTAAAATATCTTGTAAAATATTCATTTTTCTTACCTCAATACTTTTATGCACAAAATAATGAGAGGATACAATTGGTGTAAAAAACAGTTGTTTTTAGAAAAAATATGAATTTGAACGAGCAGTTACATATTTTTTCTTAAAAACAACTGTGTTTTTTTTACACCAATTGATTCTTTTCATTATTTCGTGCATAAAAATATTGAAGTAATATAATCGAGAAATAAATATTGTTAATAATCATTACTCTTAGATACAATTATTACTTAAATACAATGAAATATATAATATAAATTATGAATAAAGAGAGAGAGGAAAGAAAAACAAAACAGAGCAATCAAGAGAGAAAGAAAAGAAAAGGAAAGAAAAAAGACATAGAAAGTTCTAACTTTGTAGATTGCTTTACTCTTCTCATGCGCACAATGAGAACGTTAGACTTCACTTCCGATGTTAGGCAAATATAATAGTTTGAAACGCAAAGGAGGTCAAATAATTAATATTTTTATGTGGGAGCACAATCGAGAGAGAGAGTTCGTTAATTAGAAAATATCTTTTTTCTCTCAACGCGTTCTCATGTATCAATCTTATGATTGTTCGATGTAACAAGAGATCCGATTAGAGCTATGTCACAGTTTATTGATTATAAAGCTAAAAAAATGTTTTTGTAACAGATTTAACATAGTCTTATTTAAAAGATATAATAGCAATACTAATATAAAAATCTATTTATGATTTATATAAACTATTAAAGAAATCATTGTAGAATTTGTTGATTTTTGGTATTGAACACATTTTTATATTTCAATTCTCATTAAAAGTAATCTCGTTCATTTAACTTAAAGCACAGTAAGAGAATATCGTCTTGTTATTTATTTTCACAAGTTTTTAAAAATTATATAATTTATTATAATATAGTATAATATTATAAAAGTTATTATAATTTATAATTATCAAAAACATATACATATGACGTACACATTAGTTTTATATATAATAAATAGATATTTAACAATTTATTTGAGAGAGCACAATAATAGCATATAAATAGATATGGCAGAGTAATATTAATACACCGAGCAACATTAGATAAAAGATCTCACAAAAACCGCTTTATACAAGTACGCACATTGTACATATACATATTATATTCTAATTTTTAGAAAATTTGGTTACAGGATATAACAAAAATAATAAACAGTATATATATGGAAAAATAGGATATTTTTTGTATTGAATAAGTTGCAATCCGCAATGACTATAATAAACATTTTCGCAGCAGAGATGCAAGCTCCACGAAGCGTTAATTAGGTAAGATTTGTTAATCGCGCGGGCGCGCGCTCGCGGAATGACGGATATTACTTAACCGCACCTTCCACCTAAGGACGCGTACGTAGTATTACTCAATGCAGAAAAAATTACTCACATCCGCGGAATCTTACAAATTAACAAAGGAAGGAAAGCTGACCGGACTCTCCATGCGCGCTTTCCTCTGTTAAGTAATTTCAAAAGGATCTGCACGATCACGTCCAAACATAGTAGTTACGAGAGAATAAGAGCGATATGGACGCGAGAGATGTTCTTCTCTCTAACTATATTATTACATTTTTTATAATAGAATCTGAAAAATTTGGCGTCTCCCTTTTTGTAATAAAAATTTTATATTATTTTATATTATATTGGTTGAAACTTTTTATTCTTTTACGTCGCAGATTAAACATCTCTTTAATTAAGTATTAAGTTTTCTGATAAATTAATCAAAAATTTGCATAGCCTTTAATAAAGATCTTCAATCGGCATTGAAGATAAAAAATAATTCAAATTTCATTATATTTCAAAAAGACTTGTATGAAGAAATCAAAATCGAACGGATTAAGGGAAAAGTACATATTGATAATCTTACTGTAACGCAATGAATTTTAAAATACGTTTATCAATTAAAATAATTAGAAAAGTTTATTTAGACTAAACATGGAAAACACTTTTATTACTTGATCCCTTACTTAATCCTTCATAAATTTTACGCATTTGTAAGTGAACATTTATTTTTTATTTTTGCCCTAGTGATTTACATAATTTCAATTTAAGATCGTTCTTGTACAGGAAAATTGGGAGAGAAATTTTAGATTGCTTGCTGTTTTATTACGAGCTTATAAATTCAGTATGTGTACACGAAATAATGATGTGTATCGAGCTTAAAATCTGGCAAACCTGTTATCATCAGTCATTTCTCGTGATTTTTATTGTCAGACAACGAAGAAAGCACTTACAAATCAAAAGGTATACACACATAATGTGCTAAATATAATGCGTTTCAATTTGCAATCAAACCGTTTATAAATTTAGCATATTGATCTTTATTTCTTTCGGCGCTTGAAAACGTTGAAAGCAAAATCCGTGGGAAAAGTTTCTTGAGTACACGCGTTCGATTGTAACTTTCTCCGCATTGCTTTCTCAGCTCTATTCTGAGCACTCGCGGTCAAGCAGAACGATATAAAAGTCATTTCCACGTTCAATTATTCAACGACCATATTCAAATCCCAAAATAATATTTGAATAGAATTCGACATCTTATGCAATAAACGATGGGAGAATTTTTAATAAATATGGAATAATCGCACTCTATACATATCACGCGCAAACGAGAAATGTCAATAAAGAATATATATTTTTTTGGTAAAAGACACATTTGTGTTAAAGAGAAAAAAAAAATTAATTTGAATGAAATAATTTGTTAAATTAAATAAGATATTTTTAAAATAAAAAAGAGGTGTTTTTATATCCTGCCTCTGCTTGTTCCCTTTTCCCTTCTATCCTATTTTTCACTCTTTTTATACGTTATGATATTTAAAATGGACAGGTCTCTTGACGGTCTCCGTTGGTGAAGAAACCATCGCTAATGTCGCCAAAAAAACGGTATCGTCATCAGCCAACATCGATGACATTGTCCTGCTGGAGATCGATATCAAAGATCCTGTTAAAAGATCACCAGTTTCCGATAGCGCCATTTACGAATCTTCAGCCAGCCAATTTGTTATTCGGCATGGTGATGATTCTAAACAGGTATGAAATAATAATACTATATCCGTTAAATTTTGACGTCTAATCTATCTCCGTTGAATGTTCAGCATCAGACATTTCATCGAGTAATTCAGCGTCATTATTGTCGGTCAACCATGACTACTGATCGCTTATTATCCATTAACGTGTTGATTAACTAGCCATGAACGGATTATTTTTCTATGGTACTTGAAACGAATGCCAGCGCACAGAGTAGAACGCCTAGGTCCGCCTTCAAGATCTAGGCGTTCTGACGCAATGCGCGATAGTAGTCATGGCTCGACTTACTTTCGTTACTTGTACGAGGATTTCCATTTCACTAGTGTACTTTGAGAGTAGCGAGAGATTGTACATTCCATGCTACAAGACTCATGAAACGTCGAACACCTCTCTATTCCGTATTAAACTCTTTGTGTGATCTTTTCTTAGAAGAAATTAAGCTCATATAAACTTGAAATATATATTAAAACAATTATATTACAGATTTATATTATACTTACAAACATTTTGCGCTGCACTTTAAATTAAAAATTAAAATAAATAGAGTGGAGATATATATTTCAGAGAAATCTAATATACATTTAAAGTTTATCGAGTAAGAGTAATATTTTGGAATATTGGATAAAGATATAACAAAAGAATATATATACTTTATAGCGCGCAATATTATTCCGCCAGAAATGCAATAAATTATTCTACAGTCTTCTAGTGTATATTTTTATAAAAAAGTAATATTGCGCGCTATAAAGTATATATATTCTTTTGTTATATCTTTAATTGGTAAACGATTGAATAGACATTTCATCGAAACCGGTAAATGCTATGTTTTGTATTGTATGCATGTTGCCCCGACTGTCTTCCTGTTTTAGAGCTAGAAGAAAAACCATATTGAAAAGGAATCGTATCATAATCTATTTATACATTTATATATTTTCTTGCAAGCATGTAAATTGTAAGATCTACACTTCTCTTTTGTCTGCGGCTATAATAAAAAAAGATATATTTAAAATATATTTTAAAAAAATATA
>NW_021851121.1:80832-89015 GCF_003651465.1 Formica exsecta
TGCCGCAAATAATTATACAGGGTGTCCGACAAGTAAGTGACCAAACGGAAGGTGGAGGTAGATTGGGTCAAACTGAGTCGAAAAGTCCTGAACCACTTTTTTTATAATGCTTAATAAAGGAGTTATTATTGAGTAAAACCTGACCAATCAGCGCCAACCTTTAGCCGGGCGCACGTTGGTGAACCGCGCGCCTGGTAGTATGCGGCAGCGCACACTTCACGGCGCGCGGCTCACCGACGTATGCCCGATGCCCGGCTGAAGATCGGCGCTGATTAGTCAGATTTTACTCAATAATCCTTTATTAAGCATTATAAAAAAAGTGGTTCAGGACTTTTCGACTCAGTTTGACCCAATCTACCTCCACCTTCCGTTTGGTCACTTACTTAAATCTAAAGAAAGATACTTCAAGGTGTGTTAGACAACGCAAAACATGAATAAATGTCGATATAATAAATAGTCCGCGAAATGTCGATATATTATCCATTACATCAATTTAGTAAACACTGTCAAATTAATACATTCGCAGATTTTCATAGAGATAATATTGTTATATTACGATTTAAAAGACATATATCTTTAAATACTTCCTACGCGCTCGCTCGTGATCGCTTGGCAATGCCGTACATTCGAATGCAATCGCTCGCTTGCATAACTCGGCAAGTTTACACGCCTTCTAATCGCTCTGACCTGACAGTACTGGTACAGCCACACCCACTTATAGCCTATATAGAGTGTAGATTTCCAATTTCATCAAGCCGCGAACGATTAATATCTTTTCCGTGGCCTTGCGTTTGCAAAGCGTGATGAGTCGAGGCGTTACGGTTTACTTTCGTGACCATAACTTCTTTATGGATTATTGACTCATCTGCTGCACCAATATGCAAGCAAATGTACTTTCACGGAGCGATAACCTTCGATGATTCGCTTGCCGTCTATTTGTAAGATCAAGTTCAATAGAATCAGATTTAACCAAACGACAGTACTTATCTCTGCTCGCTGTTTTCTTGGGTTTGTGTCACTTTTGATTTATTTGTAACTCTTGCTTATCTCTAGTTAAAAATACAATATTTAGGAAAATCCAATCGAGATGATGATTGCTATGTTAAATGACGGTTATGTTACATAAAATATCTATCTCGTTCATCTATTATATTCTGCTTAATTCTGCTTAATTCTAAATTTCGTCGGCTGTACATAACTTATAATATAATTTGTCTATTCAAAATTTGTTAAATATTACTTCATAACTTGTGTGTGGCTGCCTGCTATCTTTACATCACTAATTGAAACCTTATATACCATTCGTATCATTATCTTACATAAACATTCCACCAAAATAAAAAAACTTTGTAAATTTCAGCTGTCGCCCGAATATTTAGCTGTTTTGCGACAATTTACCGGAAGTGAACCGCAGCCATACACAAGCTCGAATAATGTGGCTCAGCGCAGACCACTTCCAGCCTATGCCAAACAGCAGCAGGCGTTGCAACAGGCATATTACAATTATCGTAAGCCCGCCGTGGTTCCTCCCAGACCGAGAGCTCAGTTGCATCCTCAAGCACTGGCTCAGGTCGAAGCCGTAGCGCAAGCTCAGGCACACGTCGATGCGCAAAATCGCGCTGCGGCATTGCAGCAGGCGCGCAGTCCGTCCGGAGCATCCACATATCAAGTAGAGTCTTACACCTCACCGAAATTGGGTACTTTTGAGCAGGAGTTGCTGCAATTGGTATCCGCCAATCAGGCCCAGGAGTTTAATTTGATTCCGGCGCAACCTAAAAGCGACTATTCGCAACAAGGATATATTAAATCGACGTCGGTAGCATCGGCATCTCAGTTACCCGAGCAATACCATATTGAGACTAGTCCGCCCCCTCGTTATCCACCACAGCAGCGAGTTGCAGCGACATACCAGTCGATCGAACAACCAGTTCAACTTCAATACCAAACAGCGCAAGCGGCAAATTACCCAGCAAAGGGCGTTCAAGATCGACCTTTCAGACCGTCTCCGCAGTACGATTATGTGGATGACGGTGCTCAGCTAAAAGCTCATCAAGCGCAAGTTCAGGATGAAGCTGAAGCGAATGCCAGGGCTCAGGCCCACGCCGAGGCGCAGGCCTTAGCTTTTCAGAAAATCGCCCAGGCATCATATCAGAAACATCACGACGCCGCTCTAGAGCAGATTAGGATCGATCACGAGAGGTACAGACAGCAAACCGCTTTGGAGCAAATTCAACAAGGAGATCACGTCAGTGAGGCTGGACAAGCTCATATCGAGGGTCGGCTGCATCCAAAGGATCCAGAAGCCGCTTATAGAGCCAAATTGAAGGCACAGGCGGCTGCCGAAGCCGCCGAAGCCAGAAGACTTCAAACAGATGCTGAATACAAGGCTCACGCCGATGCCATACGCCAAGTCGAAGCTCAGCAACAGGCCCATGTGAGAGCCCAGGAGAAGGCCCATCATGATGCTTTAAATTTTGAGAGAAATCAATTGCGTGCCCAGGCCCAAGCGCAGGCGCTGGCACAGGCTCAAGCCGAGGCTTTGTATAAAGTTTATCAACAATCGCGCGCCAAAGCTAACAGCGAGATTCTGGCGGTCGCCAAAGCCCAAGCCGAGGCTAAGAAAATAGATCCCGACGGCACGCCAGTCGTTCAGTACCTTCTACCTACTACTCCCAAACTTCCATCACCCAATAATTATTTTACCAATGACGACGTAAACAAGTATCAGGTTTCCGGCTCCACTTATGCTCCTAGATCAGTGACTAAGCCAGAATCTACTACTACAGCCACCAACGGCGACTCCAACGTTGAAGAACAAGCTTACGTCCAACCTGTTATCAATCAACCTCGGCAAGTACACAAGCTGAAGGTTGCACCAACTCAATCCTCTGTCTACATTTCTCAGTCGGGTCTCTTGAAAAAGTCACCCGTTAAATCTCTTACCATTGAAGAGATTATCGATCAAGATCAACTAAACAATCCTCAAATTGTACGTACACCTTCATTTAAGGATCAACAGCCTCTGAATCAAGAAGAGTTGTCCGCCCTTATTAATGCCGGTTATAATGTTACTCCAATACCTCAAACAGTTAAGTCGACACAGCAAAGCTATGTGCCGGAAAATATCTCTGCCGTGTACTATTTGAAGAAACAACGGCCAGTAGCCAGGCCCGAATATGTTACGTATGAGGAGGTCGTACAGCGACCTCGAAGACCCACTAGGAAGAATACATCTGATCTCAAACATGATAATATCAATGCTAGCGAAAAGGTTACTTACTTGGTACCCTTGGAGCCCAGTTTTGGTATAAGGCAGCCATCACTTAAGAGTAACGAGTAATAGTCGCATAGACTTTTTCATTGTCAAAA
The DNA here is from genome assembly GCF_003651465.1 of Formica exsecta. Classification (NCBI taxonomy): domain Eukaryota; kingdom Metazoa; phylum Arthropoda; class Insecta; order Hymenoptera; family Formicidae; genus Formica; species Formica exsecta. Next base: position 84,202 of record NW_021851121.1, read on the forward strand.
AGTGATTACGAAACATTAGAAACTCTTTTCGCACGAAATTATTTTTCTTTCAAATTTATTTGTTTTGCGTCACGTATAACATTATGATTTTGTCTTTTCGTCTCGAATTCATAAATAGTAAATATATAGGGTGTCCCAAAGCACCCTTGACAACGCTCGTGAACAGATAGAGTACAGTAAACTGAACAGAAAAGTCCTGTACCATTTTTATTCTTTAACGCTTAATAAAGGAGTTATTATTGAGTAAAGTCTGGTCAATCAGCGCCGACTTTTAGCGGCTAAAGGTCGACGCTGATTGGTCAGACTTTACTCAATAATAATTTCTTTATTAAGCGTTATAGAAAAAAATGGTACAGGACTTTTCTGTTCAGTTTACTGTGCTATACCTGTTCACGAGTGTTGTCAAGGGTGCTTTGGCACACCCTGTATACATGAGAGATTAGTCAAAAAGATAATTCTATAAGAGTATTATCTAAATTTTTTCTTTCTTTTTAATTTTTATGGTTATTTTTTATGGTTTATGTTGTTTGGGTGGTTGCACGGACAAGTCAATTGCTGATTTTAATATTTTCTTCACTACTTTGCGATTAATAATTTTTTTCCAAACCTATTTTTCAATATTGTACCGTTCAGTCTATGAACTTGGTAAAAAAAAAGAAAACGTTCTATGTACTTTGTATATAATTTTGATCCTGAGCGCTAATTTATCATTAGATATTTCCTGGATAATAGATTTATAAAGTATATTATGAATAATTTATATTAAATTAACTACTAGCATCTCGTGCTAAAAAGTTGAAGAATGGAAAGCAGGTTTTGCTGCAAAATGTTGATTTCAAAAAGTAAAATAAATTATTATAAAATTGCATTGATTGTAGCAATTTTTCCAAAAAAGTCATTGTAGCACACATATATAAGGGAAAATGCAGATAAGTTACAAATTTATTTTGTTGCATATGACAACAAATAGCATATAATCGGAAGAATTTTGTAATGAATGTTACGCAACATTATGATAGATTTATTTGTGTGCGACAGTATTGAATCGAATAATTTTATTAATTTATATTCTTTTGTACATAGTAGAATTTTAGCTAATAAAAATGTTTAAAAATTTCGCTTCCTAGTACACGTGATATTCGTCATATTTTTGATTTTGTCTCTTCTATTTTATGTCTCTTCAAATATTTATTAATACGAAAGTGAACGGAGTGCTAGTTGCAACGAGAAATATCTTTTATTAAAATTTCTTATATTGTCTAAATAAAAAATATGAGACTAAAGGCTAATTTAATAAAATAATTTTTATTATTTTGTCATAATATAATTTAAATAATGTTGCATGATGTTGATAAGATTTACAATCTTATTTGTTATTCATATTACCACAAGCGTATCATATCAATTTACTCATCATCATTATTACAATCATTAAAATCTAATTGAAAAAAAAATAGACAAAGGAAAAGAGAATATCAATCATTTAAAAAAGATATTTTAAAGTACGATTGTGTGTACATTGAAGCGTCATGTTAAAGCGTATAATAAATATAGCATGCCCTTTATCCTGTTGTATGAAAAGATATGATTTTTGTCATCATTGTTTAACATTTAATGATCTTACTCATCAAAATTAAGCACGTTGATTATGTGCAAGTTCACCGATCCATACCAATTGCTAGCAAAGCTCTTGCACCTGCAAGAATTCATGCCGTAATTTTAGTTTATAAGAAAACCGTCTTTTTAATCTACTAATTATGGTCTATTCAATCTACTTATTATGAAATTGAGAATATTGGTAAATTTTAATTTGCGTTACAGCTATAACAATAATTTTGCAAGTATCTTTCGTGAAAAAGAAAGAGAAAAAAGAGATTGAACAGAGTGCCTGTGAAATGTTTCAAAAACGATAAAAAATTGCGTTTTGTAAATAGTTTTTGCTAATTTTGCTCATCTTGCTAATCTTGATAAAAATAAATCTACATTTAGTAATAATTAAGTTATTGGATATTGAATATAAGCTATATTTAACTATATTTTTTGATAAAAAAAATGTTTTTTTTTCTCTTGTTTCAAATTCTATGGACTTATTTTAACCTGTAATAGGAAGTAAATATTGAATGATTTTCTGAAACTTGTTTGTGTTGAAGTCGACAAGGGTAACCGCTCTGCCATTAGTTACTTGTAAGGTCATAACATTGACCTCAATAATACAAGGTAGTTCCATTCTCTTATTTCTCTATTTCAATTATAAAATTTATTTCAATTAAGAAAATTGTTATGCTGGTAATACAAGCAATAAAATCACGAACATCTAATGTTGATGAAAAATAACAAAAGCGATATAATTTAAAATACGATAAATTTTACGAGTTACATAAAATTCTTTTTTTCCATATTTCTTTTAAATTATTTGTGATATCGCTTTAATATTTAAAATTTATTGAATAATCAAATAAAAATTAATATTTAATGCATTAAATCTTACATTATATATTTTAATGTAAATTTGTTTGATATAAATTTATAAATAAAAATTGGTATAAATATACGATATATCTATAAATTGATGAATGCTATAATATAAGTACTATACTTGCTCGATATTTAATTAAAATAGCGATTGAAAAGATAGTCACCCTTGACTCAGTTCAACGAAAGATTAATGACCTTGTTTGAAGGTAAACATGAAAAAAGCAGTCGACACAAGTGTCTGTGCTAGTGAATGATCAAGAGACGTCGCATTTAATTTTAACTCGTGCTCCAAGAAGACTGGTCGACGACGATGTATATAAGCTTTGCTGCCACGGATTTTGAACTCAGTTAGATAGCACGAAGTAAAAGCGCCATTGTTGCAAAATATTGTAAATTTCTGTAGCGTTTGAAAGGTGAATTATATATTTAAAACTTTACGATAAAATCTGACAAACACTCATAGTGCTTGTGGTGCAATATGTGTGAAAAATACGTACATGTCACAAATAATGTTATAATTGAATTACTTATAATTAAATCAAAAATTTTATATTTCTATAAGTGATATTTGAAGTATAATATCTTAAAACATTAAAATGGCACTCCTTTAAAAATGCGTGAAAATCAGTTTATGGATTTTGTAGCACATGAAAAAAACATATGCAATTCTTGCATGAGAACAGTGTTCAGATTAAATTAAAGTACAATAACGCAGCAAATTAAAAGCGTTGAGAATAAAAACAATTATAATTTTTATATTTATTATGACATAATGTTACATATAACGCTACATTTTGTCAAAGCTTATATTTTATTTGTCCAATATTATAACCTATAATGCAAAGAAAGCTTACATTGTCAATGTGTGATGAAGAAATCGAGCCGTATTTTAACATAGAGATATTTATTTCAATAATAATCATTATTACTCAGATTGTATATTCTTTGCTTTAAGTAAGAAGATTCTAATTTTACAGAAAAGTGCCAGGAAAAAATGCCGACTATCTGTATGAATGTTATTATCCTGTTCAGTCTAATGTCAACTTGCATGGCTACGCCGATCTTTTTTGTATCGCCTGAAAGTGCGATACAAGACATAGTGCTAACCCATCCAGCTGTCTTAATTAATTCTGCAATTGAAGACAATTTGCCCAGTCAATTGCGAAATGATTTTTATAAAAATCCGAACGTTGCTACTGGTCTCGCTAAGGAATCCTGGTTTATCGATAAAGAAATGCAGGTACAATATTTTCATAATTTATCCTGTTAGATGAAATTTAACAAGTATTTATTTTCAATCATTGGGAGCTATTTGTTTATTTTATTAGATTAAAAACTTTCGAGATATAATTACTTCAAACGTTAAATTTTTAATGTTGACATATGAATTTCGTCAGCATTTTGTAGTGATATTGATACTATTTATAATATTCAATTATTTCATAATATCAAAAACTATATGAACTATGTACGCGGACGTATGCACGTATTGTATGTGTACGTGCGTGCCTGTGTGTATAAGAATTTTTGTGCATTAATGTTATAATATTATATATACTATAATATTACGATAAATAAATAAACAAAAATAAAATATATAATTTAAAAAACTTTATATATATATTACACAATTCTCTCCAGAACTATAAAAAACTTACTTTATTATACATTTTATTGAATTATTCTTTACCTTTTATTATATAATATTAAATAAAAAACAAAAATTACTCTCGTTACATGCTGCTCTCTAATTGTCTGATTTTTTAAATAAATCTAAATTAAATGGCAAATCAAGTTCTCATAGCTTTCTACAATATTTACATGCTATTACAGGTAATTGATCGAGAAACAGACAAAATTTCCAGAGAAAAAATCTACAGCATACTACATAATGCTGGACTAGCTCGCAAATAATATTGCGACAATAAATAAAAACTACGTGATTTTATCTCCAGTAAGTAAACATTTCAGTTAAGACTGTACAATAAAATTAAATTAAATAAAAAAATAATTTTCTGTGAATTGTTTCCAATACTTGGAAATTTCAAAAATGTATTTACCCGCTTGCAATTTTTTGCAGTTTCTTTTTCACATATGTACAATTAGATAAGCGATAAGAACTAAACAGAATTATTTATACGCGTATACGTAAAATAATTTTTGTTTTGTAATAAACAATGCAATATCCTTTAACTATAAATCTGCATAAACGTCAGTAATTAGCTTACATTTTGTTAACATGGTATCCTTTTCATTTATTGTATACTCATGTACAGGTTATCAAACATGATTCGTCAAGTTAGTGTACACGCGCAGATTATTCAATCTGCATTTCTTCC
>NW_021851121.1:89093-90677 GCF_003651465.1 Formica exsecta
ATCTGCATTTCTTCCGATCATTTATTACAAAAGATATGTATAAACGCGAAATCTGTATATTTGTAAAAAAAGTCGTCCAAAACTGTTAAAGTGCACAATCTTATTAGTATTAATCATGATCATATTAATTTGATAAATCTTCCTGCATGTCTCATCTCAAGAAGTAGCTCGCGTCGCAGTTGAGTGTGTCATCCGCAATCTCCTAAGATTCGCCAATCTCCTTTTGTTTCTAGCGTTCACTTTCGCTTCGTGCGCAGAAGCGTTAGCTTTGGCCGCTGCACGACTCGTGTTCAGGAGATCCTGCCGAGCACTTCGTAACTGATTTGACAATTCATCCACTCGTCTCCTGGCCGCCTCTAGTAGTTCTTCTTTCTCTCGTAGCGATCTCTGCACTCCGCTCGCAGCCGCCTGAGCGTTTGCCGCGTTCGATTTGGCTCTACGCACTGCGTTCGTCAATGTCTTCAACTGTAGTTTCAAAATATAACGCATAGCATTTATAAACTGTATAACGCAAAGAAAAAGAACAATTTTCAGAACAATTTTCATCTTTTTGCAACATTTAACAAACTCAAGGCCAACTTTTCTTAAATTGTCGATAAGCGGTTTCATTTTTATATACAATATGTGTGCATACATAATTATACATAAATACATGCATAAATAAATAAATAAAATAATCTATAACATTGGAGAAAAAACTACCATTTTCTTCCATATTTTGATAAAGTGATAGAAGTAGTCTTCAGTTTTTCTTCAAGTCTTCGACAAAGATATAAAGATAAAACATACAAAAGAGTATAGGAAAAATAAAACAAATTATAAAAAAGATCAATAGAGTCAATACCTAAATAAAAATATAAAAAATATTCAAATACGAACCGTGGGTCATAAATCAAGTCTTGTTAAATTGTGATGTAAATAATTCAAAATAAAACGTGAAATATCTTTTTAGATTGCAATTTACATATTCGGGACACCATTCGTCTTGTTATTACAACTTGTGACTTCACCTCGGTTATTAATGTACCTGATCTTGTGACTGCCGCGCTGCCTGGATCGCAGCATTGACGTTAGCTTGTGCTTGTTGCAAAGAAGACGTTTCTTCCTGAACCACCGATCGTGCTTCCTTGACTTCTTCTAGCAGCTGTTCGACCATTGCCTCTTTACCTGATAAGGCCGCTTCAGCGGCTTTGGCAGCTTGAACCGCCTTCTCCGCCAGTTGAGTCTTTACCTATTAAGTACACAGTACACGATGGCATATTTGCTGAACAAAATACCAATCTTAACACGCAAATATATATAAAGACAATTAACAAGGCAAATCGTTCTCATGCTGCTAATTCTATAGTTTTATGCGACACATTTCATCAGCAATAACATGCGCACAGACCCTGGTCTGAGACAGATAATTACATGTCAGAAGATTGGAAAGAGAGAGAAACTTTTTTATTTCAACAAGGCAAAATGCTGCTAATTCTATAGTTTTATGCGACACATTTCATCAGCAATAACATGCGCACAGACCCTGGTCTGAGACAGATAATCAGATAATTACAGATTGGAAAGAGAGAGAAACTTTTTTAT
>NW_021851121.1:103970-131718 GCF_003651465.1 Formica exsecta
ATCTGCATTTCTTCCGATCATTTATTACAAAAGATATGTATAAACGCGAAATCTGTATATTTGTAAAAAAAGTCGTCCAAAACTGTTAAAGTGCACAATCTTATTAGTATTAATCATGATCATATTAATTTGATAAATCTTCCTGCATGTCTCATCTCAAGAAGTAGCTCGCGTCGCAGTTGAGTGTGTCATCCGCAATCTCCTAAGATTCGCCAATCTCCTTTTGTTTCTAGCGTTCACTTTCGCTTCGTGCGCAGAAGCGTTAGCTTTGGCCGCTGCACGACTCGTGTTCAGGAGATCCTGCCGAGCACTTCGTAACTGATTTGACAATTCATCCACTCGTCTCCTGGCCGCCTCTAGTAGTTCTTCTTTCTCTCGTAGCGATCTCTGCACTCCGCTCGCAGCCGCCTGAGCGTTTGCCGCGTTCGATTTGGCTCTACGCACTGCGTTCGTCAATGTCTTCAACTGTAGTTTCAAAATATAACGCATAGCATTTATAAACTGTATAACGCAAAGAAAAAGAACAATTTTCAGAACAATTTTCATCTTTTTGCAACATTTAACAAACTCAAGGCCAACTTTTCTTAAATTGTCGATAAGCGGTTTCATTTTTATATACAATATGTGTGCATACATAATTATACATAAATACATGCATAAATAAATAAATAAAATAATCTATAACATTGGAGAAAAAACTACCATTTTCTTCCATATTTTGATAAAGTGATAGAAGTAGTCTTCAGTTTTTCTTCAAGTCTTCGACAAAGATATAAAGATAAAACATACAAAAGAGTATAGGAAAAATAAAACAAATTATAAAAAAGATCAATAGAGTCAATACCTAAATAAAAATATAAAAAATATTCAAATACGAACCGTGGGTCATAAATCAAGTCTTGTTAAATTGTGATGTAAATAATTCAAAATAAAACGTGAAATATCTTTTTAGATTGCAATTTACATATTCGGGACACCATTCGTCTTGTTATTACAACTTGTGACTTCACCTCGGTTATTAATGTACCTGATCTTGTGACTGCCGCGCTGCCTGGATCGCAGCATTGACGTTAGCTTGTGCTTGTTGCAAAGAAGACGTTTCTTCCTGAACCACCGATCGTGCTTCCTTGACTTCTTCTAGCAGCTGTTCGACCATTGCCTCTTTACCTGATAAGGCCGCTTCAGCGGCTTTGGCAGCTTGAACCGCCTTCTCCGCCAGTTGAGTCTTTACCTATTAAGTACACAGTACACGATGGCATATTTGCTGAACAAAATACCAATCTTAACACGCAAATATATATAAAGACAATTAACAAGGCAAATCGTTCTCATGCTGCTAATTCTATAGTTTTATGCGACACATTTCATCAGCAATAACATGCGCACAGACCCTGGTCTGAGACAGATAATTACATGTCAGAAGATTGGAAAGAGAGAGAAACTTTTTTATTTCTATATATATATATATATATATATATATATATTTATGTATGTATGTATGTATGTATACAATATATATGTATGCACGTATATATGTATACATATATATGTATGTGTGTATGCGCATATGTTGTATATATGTATAAATTCTGCTATTAATAAGTTCTTTTCAAAAAGTATGTATTATATAAATAAAAGATAAGGAAACATTTTTGAGTCACGAGAGCGCAAAATTTTTGCAAAATGTTTCCTTTCGAGAGGTGGCATGTATAATATAATGTAATTAAGTACTTGACGCGCTGCTTGTTGACCAGCCATATTCTGTGCTTCAGACGCGGCTTTTGCTTCTTGCGCCGCTTTCTGCGCGATGTTGCTTGCGTTTTCAACGGTCTTTTTCTGGGCATTAGGTAAAGCGCTACGACAGTTTCCACTTTCGGTATGACGCATGTCTACTCGATTCTGTAATTGTTTTTCATATATTTATAATATAGTATAACGTAAGATAAAAAATATTCTTCTAATAAAGTTTTTTTAATATGATAATTAAGATTTACGCGCGCGCGCGCGCGCGTGTGTGTGTGTGTGTGTGTGTGTGTGTGTGTGTGTGTGTGTGTGTGTGTGTGTGTGTGTGTGTGTGTGTGTGTGTGTGTGTGTGTGTGTGTGTGTGTGTGTGTGTGTGTGTGTGTGTGTGTGTGTGTGTGTGTGTGTGTGTGTGTGTGTGTGTGTGTGTGTGTGTGTGTGTGTGTGTGTGTGTGTGTGTGTGTGTGTGTGTGTGTGTGTGTGTGTGTGTGTGTGTGTGTGTGTGTGTGTGTGTGTGTGTGTGTGTGTGTGTGTGTGTGTGTATGTGAATGTTGTTAAATTAAAGATCATTTACATTACACGTGCGCCGGCAAATGTGAATCGGAAATAAACATAAATGTGCTAAACTCATGGTCAAAAATTGTCACAAATGGCTGTAAATAGTTCATTATATTTGTGTTCCAAAAACCGAAAAGATAGAGCTTACATAAATATTTACAAATTTATTTTATACATCTTGTGATGATGAAAATATTTGTCAATTTCTAATCCAAAATTAAAATAATAATTAATAATTGTAAATTTGTAATCGATCAATATTAGAGACATAATGATAGGTTATTAATAATATTTAGATGTTACAGAGAGGAGAAATCAAAACTGTTCAAATCTGATGTTATTAAAATTTTCTAATGAATAAGAATTAAAACTTACCTCATTAATCGGGACTTTGTGAATCCGGCCGCAATCGGATTCTACAAGTATCAGCATGACTAAAAAGCAGGATATTAGTTATAATTGAAATATAAGTTATTTGACACGTAAAATCTTGATATAAATATTTAATTAAATATATAAGTCGCACTCACTGATATAAAAAATATGGGAAACGTTCATTCTGAGGAATAAATTTAAATGTGCACGTTGTTTCTCTCTGTGGAAAAAAATTATAACAAACCATAATAAGTTTGCATCGACCAAATGCTTTTTATCTATTGTATATTTGACAACAAAAACGGTTAGTACTGTCTTCGAGATATTTAATAATACAATTAAGTGAAGTTATACAATATTATATATGGCCCGCTCTTTTTGTCATTTGTATAAAAAAGTGAAAACTTGATAATATAATACAAATATTTTCTAAAAACATCTTCTGTCAAACACAATCATATGCTTTCTCGATACTTTCGAATGTGTGAAAACATACAATAAATAAAATCTATTTAATAATCTTATATAAACAGACGATAGATAGAAAATGTGACGACTCTTTTTACAGTTTTATATAATTGACATTTCCTTAATTCCACGAGAAATCGCACAGATAGAACTCATTGTCTAATCAGACGAACGTCTTTATATATCTACAATTTTAGACATACTGCAATGTCTCACAATTATAAATAACTATACAGAATTCAAATGTAGATAAATCTTTTTCGAAATAGAATTTATGGTAGAAAGTAATCGCGACTTTTATCAGATTCAGCTTTTTGTTTGTAGATATAAAAGTAACATCTTATTTTTTTTAAATTCACATGATGTAAATTGAAAAAAAATATAGAAAATTATATACATATTGTATATATTAAAACATATAATTCATGATATTTCGACTGATTATAATGGACCTTTTTTCCGCGTGACCGTTTCTTCTTTTTTAAATAATTTTATTATTTTAATTATTGAAGGATTAGTGGAATCATATCGTGATGTCCATGCAGCGTTCCGCTCTACTTCAGCTAACCTTATATAACAAAATAATTCCAAGTACTATATCATCCAACTCATTTGTTATGCAGATGCAATCTCAATAACGTACGCGATATGTTGGTGTGCGTATTATGTGTATGATATTATTTCAGATGCTTTTCATATATATCTCTCTCTCTTCCTACAATATTATATATTTGCTCATAGCTTTTATTCACGCGCATTTGCATCTCTATTTATCATATACAGGGTGTCCGGTAAAGATTGTGCCAACGTGAGCGGATAGAGCACAGTAAACTGAATAGAAAAGTCCTGTAACATTTTTTTCTATAACGCTTAATAAAGGAGTTATTATTGAGTAAAGTCTGTTCAAATCAGCGCCGATTTTTAGCCGGACGCACGTCGGTGAGCCGCCCACTCGGGGCGCGTTCCACTTAACGATCGCAACGCTCACGGTATCACTTCATCCTTATTGTTCACCGAAAATTAAACAAAGACAGATAATGCTTGCGAACGTTAAGTGGAACACGCCCCTGGTAGTGTGCGCCGCCGTAGCGATGGAGCGCTCACGCATACTACCAGACGCGCGGCTAAAGGTTGGCGCTGATTGGCAGATTTTACTCAATAATAACTCCTTTATTAAGCGTTATATAAAAAAATGTTACAGGACTTTCCTGTTCACTTTACTGTGCTCTACCCGCTCACGAGCGTTGGTATAATCTTTACCAGTCACCCTGTATATGTAATTTATATACCACAATTGTTTCTTTTTATAACTTTGTTAATTTTGTTTGAAATGTTAGTGCACTTCTCTCATATAACATAGACGCTTTACAAGCGTCAAGTGCGTATAGTTTTCCTTGATATTGGCGGTGATTATTAAAAAGTTTTGCATATTCGAAATATTTTCTTTTTACAGAATTAATGTATGTATTTTTTTTTCTTTATTATATCTTTTATCTACTTTACTTTATTTTGTGGTTTTTTGCACGACAGTTACTGAAGATGGCCCGAAGTGGGACTGAAACGTTTAAATAAATTTATCTGCTTTATATTCGAAAATTTATTGTTGCGCTTATTATTTTGTATTTAGCTCTTATTATCCCGTTAGCTTTTGTAATTTATATTGTATTATTTAAAGCTTTATTGATTTTATTGTTGATAATAGTATTTGTTATAATATATAATTGGCATAATATGAAAAAAGTGCTTCAATAATTAAAGTAATAATTAAATTTGTTCCTCCTGAATCAATGGAAAGCGCTAAAAGAAAGAGAGAGAGAGAGAGAGAGAGAGAGAAAGATAGAATAAAACATAATAGGCAGAAAATAATATTAGCAGAATGCTATTTTAAAGGTCTTACAATCCCTTCCGTAGATTAGTTGAACCAGACAAGACTATAAGAGGTCTGATGAACGAGTAACTGGTATCAGTTCTCAGCTTTCTTTGCGCAAGGACAACTCCTATTCTTTAAGCGATCGACTGTCTTTCTGTGTGTGTGTCTATATGTCAAGTAAGTACAGACATTCTTTGCCATTAGTTTCGAAAATACTTGCCTTCGTGATTTGTTCGGAAGTATAAAATCGAAACAAACTTCAAAAATGATTCCTGAATAGCGGAAATCTTGCTTTAAAAACAAATATATATATAGTATAATCGAACAATTTAAAATTTAGACAAGGTAAATCGATGATAAGGAAAATGAGAAAAAAATTATAACTAGTTAGAAAAAACAATAGGTAACGCGCGATAGCACCGTTCTTAATGCAAATATTTTTTTTATGTAAGAAAATAGCTTTGCAATAAAAATATTTTGATCTGTGAAGTTTGATGTTTTGAAACTTTGAGAATTATACAGAGAACTATACTCATTTAGAAATATTTGATAATATCAAAAAAGATTTATAAATATCTGAAACAATTTTATGATTATGATATTAAAATATATATAGTTCTATTCTAACACACATATGATACACACATACACATTTATTTTTTTTGATATTTTTATAAGATGTTTTTTAGAGATCATTTATATTTTTCACACTTTTAAAATTAGAACTGTTTATTTTATAAATTATAATGCAACACTGCAATATTTTTAATTTTAGAATATTTAAGATCGGTCTGTGGACATACATAAGTCATTTATTTCCACATTGAGCAAGAATCAATTGCGTTATATAATTCATTTCGGAAGTTACTCTTTACAATAATTTACACTTCTTAAGGATGTATGTGTTATATGTCAAAACATTGACAAAAACATGAAAATTTTGTAGACTGTTCTACTATTTCTTCTGAATATGTGTGCAAAACCTGCACAGTTTCATTGAACACAATTCTCTTAACGGTTTGGAAATTATTTAAGTTTAAAGTTTGTATTGATTCTTATAAAAAAGCGCGTATTGTAGCACTCATTGACAAATTTGACAAGGAAGAAACATTGTCAGCAAAATAAAAATTTTCATCTATTAAGAAATTTTCATATATTAAAAAAAACTCTAAAAAATATTTGTGCTTGATTTGATTCACTTACTCACGTTTAAAAGTTATTTAGTAAAAATTGTAGAGAAATATTTATTGTACCTAACCCGAAATCTTTCTGTAAATTATTCGTTTTTTTTGTTTCTTGCAATTGATTTCAGGTATTTATGATCAAAAGTTTTTGTCATAAATTAGGAAAAATCTTAATTACAACTATTTTCTTTTACGAAAACATTAAAAATCATATTATTTTGTGTTTCAAACAAAAATAAACGTAAGAAATATGTTCTTTTTTTAAAATTTCGACAGCTTTTTGTATTGTACAGCTTTTTACTATTGTACAGCCAAAGCATCCTTAAGAATTTCGGTAGAATATGTCCTCTCCTCCCCTTCTCTCTCTCTCTCTCTCTTTCTCTCTCTCTCTCTCTCTTCTTATTTGTCTTCTATTTTTCGAAACAATTAGCGAGTGTCGGAATAAAAATCAATTTTGAAATCACTAGCATGCAATATCATTTCGTTTTGTAATCTAATCTTGACATAAATAATTCATATTAGTGTAACAAAACCAATAATAATAAATCAATTTTATTATTTATTTGCTATGCATTATTAATAAATTTTATTCACCTAATTATACACATATCTTTGCTGTTGCTTTGTATATTTAAATAAATAGCTGTAAAAAATATTACATATTGATATTAATATTGATATTTTTTAAATTTGCGGTTTACTTGTTACTTTTTTGAAATTAATCGCATCTTTAATAACAAATAAAAATCTTCTTTTTTATGCAGTACAAAGTGAGAGAGTTATTTTTAGCTTCCATTAAAAAGTTTACATACAAATCAGAGATATTACCTTATAATTTGAATAATTTAACTTTTTATAACATGTGTAATGTAATTCCATAGGAATTGTATGAGAAACGTCATATAAATCATATAAATCGTCATATAACGTCATATAAATCACACATATAAATCAGTTTTATATTTTTGTTAATAGTCAAACTAAGAGAACGTAGATTGATATAAAATATAGTCAATGTGATCAATTTGTCTGCGCGGGGAAGAATCAAAAGTTTTTATACATTTCGAACTTTACTCGCTCGAAAATGTAAAAAACCTAGTGTGTTTCTTAATTTATACAAAATCATATATTGTAATGATATAACTAGAACCTATCAAAAATGCCTTGTTACAAAGACAAAAATGAAAATTTGGGAGAAATTATTCTATTATAAACCTATTAATCACATTTTGTTATTTACATAATTATTTTTAATTAATATCGGAGAAAATAAAGAAAATGCACATTAGTTATATATATATATATATACGTATACCATATATATATTGTTTATATATTGTTATATATAAAATATTATATAAATATAATATTAAAATATTCTGTATGTGTGTGATTAAAACGTAAATTTAGATTCTAATCGTATTTGCAAGCAACTTCAATTATGACTTTATAGCTATCCATTATCTATATAGTGTTGTATCGCTTACGTTAGCTCGGATCTCATATAAGATAAAAATCTCATAATACAAATGACGTACACGAGCGCTTTTCAGAGCGAAACGAAACCGGGTTTTCGATTTTAAGTGATTGTGATGTATAATTGCGACACTCGGAAAGGTGGTGCGTGCGTCATAAGCACGTGTATATACATACAAGTTATTCTAATCATTTATGCATCGGCATTTCTACTTTTAATTTTCTTTATTAAATAATATATGACATAAAGAGATTCAATTCCAAGATACAGTCGTGTAAATGATCATCTCGTATCAGTTTGATCACTTATCCACTGTATATCGATCGGTATGATATATCGATCACTTTCGTGATTTTCTTTCAGTTTTTATGCGTCACTTTCTCTGGCCGCTTAATCAAAGCAACATTGCAGTGCGATCAATTATTATGCAACATGATACCGTATCATCGCCGCGGCACAATAGTTTTCTTTTTTCACGCCTGAATTGATTTATACTCAACCAATCAGGCTCATCGTGCAGTCATGCGCATCGTTGACGGAACTCGAAAGAAATTTTCGTGATAGAAACAAGCCAGGCAGAGAAAAAGCAATTACGAAACTGAATCAACATAAATAATGAAATCTGAAATGCATCGCCGCACTTTAGAGATTTCCAATATTTTTCGATACACGATGTAGTAATTTCATTCTCTCTTCTTGAAAAAAAAAAAAGAAAAGAATGAATTTTACTTAAAGAAATAATTAATATACGAAAATGTAGTAAGAGCATAGTTCAATATTTATACAAATCTCATTCAAAATTTATTCACATTTGCATTGATGTAGTCATGCTTAACTAGTTTTAAAATTGAGTCCGCAAATCGGTTCCATTAATATTGCGTTGTGTTATGTTTTTCTAACGTAATCGAATGTGCGAATGAATATTGATTATCGTGATCAATTGACAAATTCACCTCTACGTATAGTCAATGAGAGAAAAAAGTATCAAAAGAGATAATCGCGGGACACAAAAAAAAATTCAGTATCATCTTGCATATCCGCTGTTACGCGTCTAAAAAATAAATTATAAACTCGAATACCATTCTTACTTTTTTTCATAGTCATAATATAAAGATTTATACTGAAGCAATATAAGAATCGTTTGCTATGTGAATTCTTTTACATATCTTATGTTTTACAGAATTCATTTACCTGTATAGAACTTTAAGTCAATGCAAAAAGATTTTAAAATTAAATAATTAAATAATTATATCGCAATTTACATTTTTTCTAAAAATTAATTAATTAATTTTAACTTTGTTTTAGCTTTGTTTTAACTTTCTATTAATTTTTGACTTTTACAGATATTTATTAATCGCAAGAAAAATTCAATACTTCAACATGAAGATCCTGTTGGTATTCCTGGTTTGCGTGACCCTCACGTATTGCAGCAAAGCTAAAAAGCAGATTCACGATCAACAAATAATTGATAATTATGAGTTTGAATATGTGGATCATGGTGCACCCGCATTAGGATTGATCGAGTCAAATTCTCATTATGTCGAAGCAGTGCCCGTCGCGACAGTAGCTGCGAGTGGTCATCGCTCAAGTCTTATTCGGCCTGGTTATAGTGTGGGTGGCCCTTTAGCCAGTATAGCTAAAGGTTAGATATGTTTAAACTTAGGAATCATTCTTTTTTTTTCATCCCGCGCGATAATGTCGATGCGAGCAATAAGTAATTGTAATACTCGTAAATAGAGATAATATAGCATTGCGCGATGTACAATATTATATACATACAGGGTGATTCTAAAGGTTATTGACAAACTTCAGGAGCGTATAGAGGGGTCGGAATATAGTAACTTTTGACTAGGAACCCGCATGTTCTCTGAAGTAATCCTGAGTTGATACAAGCCTTTGAATAAAAGGAACTACATTGTGGATCACGAACTTACTATATATAAGGACAGGACACATGAAGTTTATAGCTGACTACGTAATGATGCCGCCCACTACGTGGCGCTAGTAGGATACCTTGGCCGGCTTACTTCAACTTACCCTAATGTACACAAACATTAATGTACGCATATTTCACTCTCAAATACAATTAATTAAAACGCGGATTCTGAATTCTGAAATTGAAGCGGACAAGGTATCCTACTAGCGCTACGTAGTGGCCGGCATCATTATTTTGCCACCGTTCAGTATAGGTGGTATAGAAGAGTGTCAGAGCCGTGTTGTGGACAACATTCCAATGAGAGAAATAATCTCAATTTGTACAAAATTTAATAACTAACCAAAGGTTATATGAACACAATAATATAATACAATATTACAAAAAGTGTTCAAAGTCCATCACAATGCAAGCATTCATTGAACGAAACTTTGGCGCACTTCATCAAATACTCCAGGCATATCCCGGACCACGTTAGATGCTGCAAGTATTTAGGCTACAAGTGTTTCTGGATCGTCCACCGGTGTCTCGTAAAGGAAGCTTTTGATATGCCCACAAAAGAAGTAATCAAGAAGCGTCAAGATAGGCTTATACCGATTACTTCAAAGAACGTGGGTTCCTAGTCGAAAGTTACTATATTCCGACTCCTTTATACGCTTCTGAAGTTTGTCAGTAATCTTTAAAATCACTCTCTATATATACATATATATATATAAAATGAAAGCGAGCGCGTTTCGTGCCCCATTTACGTGTGCGGATACCTTGGTTACAGGAGCCGCTGATCAGGCTCACACGCAGTTGAATCAGCAACCATCAGCGGCTGGACAGGCGGCATATGTAGCCAAGAATACGCTGGCCCAAGCGGCAGCGCAATCCGCGGCGACAGCCGCTGCAGCCTTGGCCGGCAAACAGATTATCGTGATGGGTCTGGAACAACAGTCAAGGGACGCGCAAGTCGCGGTAGACGGTGAGAAGCAACAACTTCAACAGGCCCAACGTGCGGCCACAGCTGCAAGAAATGCGGCGCAACAAGCAATGCATCAGGTGCAAGTGATAACCACAGCGTTAAACGCGGCGCAAGCGACCGCCGAACATGCTGCACAAGCGGCATCGGAAGCTGCGGCCGAGCTGGCCGCGCAAACGACGATGGTGGGCCAAGCTAAGGCGCGTGCTGAAACGATAGCTGAGCAACTCGCGGCGGCGCGCTTAGATTTTGACACAACGCAGGCGGCGGCGCAAAAGGCCGCCAATGCCGCCCAAGCCGCGCAGAGCAATGCAGCGGCTGCAGCCGCGTACGCGGCCAACACCGCGGCTGCGTCTGCGACCGCAAATCATCATCCGGTCTCTTTGCACGCCGCCACCGCCGACGAGCCTCTCAGTCTGGCCAACACCTTGCCCGTAGATGCATTAAGTTATAAGAATTATCACCTTTAAAGGCCATACCCTGCTTCGCGCCTCTTCCCTTGCGATTCATCCCTTTGCAAGTGTACGGCGTCACTTGCCCATTGACATGGCGGCGCTATACACAAAGATGCCTGGGTCTCTTTTGCTCGTTTCTAATCAATGAGATTCAGCGATTGTGCGCATTATCATCATTTGTACGTTTACCTGCCAGACTGCACAATAAAATATTGTTGCCATCCTAAACTGTACGTTTTTCTCTTCCTTTCCCGAGGAATGTCTAAACTTATTCTTCAGTCGTTTCGCGCGCACAAACTTTCTGGTGTATATACATATTACGTTAATTTTTCCTTAATAAAAATTTAATGAAAAATGCCTGATTGTGTAGATCATTATTTAACATCGAGGATTGATATGTTTTGGCAAAGTAAGACATTGAAATGATTAAAAATATAGATGATAAGATACTATATCAGTTGTTTAAAATATCGGTCAATTAAACACTACTTTACTCCAACGCGAATAAATTTTATGCAATCCGATCAGATATGTACAGACACCCACATATGTGTGTCTTGTATGTGTACTTAATATATAGCTAGTGTGTAGTGTATTATAAAGTATAACATACACATGTGAAAAAACAATACATTTTCCAAAATTGTCCAATTAAAAAAGATAATTCAAGTATGATCAATTTATCGCAGCCCATTTATAAAACAATTAGATGTATTAACAAATAAGTCTATTAACAAGTTCAAAGAAGTATATTTTTAATTAATTATAATTAATTGTATGTTTCAAATGTGCAGAGTTGGGAAAGTTACTTTATAAAAGTTACTCGTTACCGTTACTATTCTTTTTTCTAAAAAGTAACTCGTTACTCGTTACCGTCACTCAAAAAATAACGAATCATTACAATTTCCGTTACTTTTTTTATGTACAATACAAACTTTACATACAATTTTTTTAATACAAGATCAAATAAACACTAAAAATTTATACTAAACATTAAAAATTTTTAAACATTGTCGTATAAAGTAGAAAGAAACAAGATACTAAAATGAGCTTTCAGTAATTTTCATGTAATACTGCATTCCAATACTCTTATCAATATGCTCCTTTTGAAAATTATACCGAGTAAATTCGAAAAAAGTAACGATAGAAATAACTGTTAAATTCGTTATTCGTTATCAAAAAATGTAACAAAGTTACTTTTTCCATTACAAACGAAATTTGTAACGCCGTTACCATTACAATTACCGAAAAAAAGTAACTGTACGGTAACGGCGTTAGAAGTAACGCGTTACTCCCCAACTCTGCAAATGTGCAATATTGAATTGCGATTTGATATAATAGTAAAGCATATATAAATAACAAAAATAAACTATAATACAAAAAACAGGCTTACACTTTGATTCAGCAATACTTTTTGGACGGATCGAGCAGAAATTTCACTTCAGCTCAAGAATGTTATTTTATCGCGGCTCGATGATAAGATGGACACCGCCTTTGACCGTAAGTACAATAGGCGCTTCATCAAAAGTAAGCGGAACCGGAGTTCGAGGATGAAGTTTAAACTTGTACTTTGACAAAAGACTTACGAGTCCAATTTTTGTTTGCATGTAGCCAAATCTGGTACCTAAGAATTAATGATGTTGAGGCATTGATAGCGACGAAATAGCTTATAATCTAGGATTTTTAAATTGTATCACAGATATTTTGGTACAATTTAAAAAAAAAGATTATTGATTCGCACATGAATATTATAAACGCATACAAAACTATACATAAGATCAATATGTTATTTTAATTAAATATCTCTCATAAATGTATTTGCGAAAGATTATATCACAATGCAGACTTAAAAGTAATATACACATGTATATGGCATTTCGAATAAAATGTGTTATTGCATTAAAATAAATACGACTCACTAAAATATTTTAATAGAACAATTAACATGATTGATTCAATAAAAAATACTAAAATAATCAAATCAAATATTAAAAAAAAAACATTTTTAAATATTTCTTAATATTATCGCAAGAAATATATCTACTATAGTATATGAAGAAAACATTTAATACGATTGTAAATTTTTAAAAATATAAATATTAAAATATCCAATCGCGCTGCTAATTTATATCTCAAATTACCATAAAAAGTTTATATAAAAAAAATTGTACATTTAAAAGATTGATAATGATTACAAGTACACAAATAGGCTTAAGCAGCACGCAAACATCAAATAAATATAAACTTATAGACATAAAAATAATAGGCGCAAGTCTTAACAATTAAAATAACGGAGTAACGCGAATCGCAGATATATAAAAAACGCGAATCGTAACAATGTAATAAAATTCAATAAAATTCAAACGTTTCTGTCCATAACTGGACTTTCTTCCGTGATAAAAATTAACGGTAAAATACGGTCCAAAAAGTCATAAATATTAGCGGTCAGCAGGTAAGAACAAAAATTCAGAAAGTCAAAAAAAAAGGATGGTCAGAAGTTGTTTAAGAGCCCTCCAAAAGGTACGGTCCGCGCGCGCGCGCGTGAGTAAATTAAATCAATTCATTATCCACCACAAAGTTTTTCCAAGAACTTGTGAGAAGAAATTTTTAAGTCAGATAAATGCCTGGAAATTTAAAACAGTGGTGGGATAATGAGAACAAAACAGTGTAATTATCTTCGTTTGCCAAAAGCGACTCATCTAAGCAGGGCCCACGCCAGATGTCAGAGTTATGTACGGACTTCGCGTCATAAAGGTACAAAAAGACTTACTGTCTCAAACATATCATAATAACATAGTATATAAGATTGATTGCAAAAACTGCAATGCTTCTAATGTTGGCCAAACGAAGAGATTGTTAGAGACCCGTATAAGGGAACATCGAAATCATATAAACAGAGCTCGTTCTCAGAATTCTGTGATATCGGAGCATAGAATCAATGAAAATCATGATTTTGATTAGGACAATGTACGGGTCATGGACAATGAGCCTTGTTATACAAGAAGACTTACTTCCGAAATGTTATTTATAAAAAGACAGAAGTCAGGTTTAAACTTGCAAAGCGACACGGAGTTACTTGACCCCTCATACTTACCGATCATTGATAAACTCGGTAAGATTTCAAATTTACCGCCTTTAATTTTAATTTTATGCCTATTTGTTTGCCTCGTTGATTCTCCTTGTTTTTGTATGTGTTTGTCTCCCGCGCCTACTTGACAGTTAGAGTTTGACTGCGGAGCGTTACTGTTACGTGAGGTCCGTACATATCTCTGGCGTCAGGCGTGGGCCCTCCTTGGATGAGTCGCTTTTGGTAAACGAAGATAATTACAATGTTTTGTTCTCATTATCCCACCACTGTTTTAAATTTCCAGACGTCTGTCTGACTTAAAAATTTCTTCTCACAAGTTCTTGGGAAAACTTTGTGGTGGATAATGAATTGATTTGATTTACTCACGGACCGTACCTTTTGGAGGGCTCTTAAACAACTTTTGACCATCCTTTTTTTTGACTTTCTGAATTTCTGTTCTTACCTGCTGACCGCTAATATTTATGACTTTTTAGACCGTATTTTACCGTTAATTTTTATCACTGAAGAGAGTCCAGTTATGGACAGAAACGTTTGAATTTTATTGAATTTTATTACATTGTTGCGATTCGTGTGGCGACCGTTACGATAACCACCCTGTATAATCAGTATCTTTATAAATAAATCTGTGCATGTATATATTAAATATATTCGTATATGTGTGTTATGTGTGCATATACAGGGTGTTACTTAAAGATCGCCCATTCAGTACATAGCGTTATTCCTTACCAAAATATGAGTCGGAAAGTCTTGAATTATTTTTTTCTATAACACTTAATAAAGGAGTAATTATTGAGTAAAGTCAGGCCAATCAGCGTCAGCGATTCGCGTTTTTTATATATTTGCGATCCGCGTTATTCCGTTATTTTAATCGTTAAGACGCGCCTATTATTTTTATGTCTATAAGTTTATATTTATTTGATGTTTGCGTGCTCCTTAAGCCTATTTGTCAATCTTTAACCGGGTGCACATTAGTGAACCTGGTAAGTGTGCGCTTTATAGAAAAAAATGATTCAGAACTGTTCGACTCATTTTTTGGTAAGGAATAACGCTATGTACTTAATGGGCGGTCTTTAAGTGACATCCAACTCAGTAAACACAAAATAAAAGTAACATAACATCAATATTATGATTTCTCACACAACAATGTAACTGCAATGTAACATACCTTGTACATAACAGTTATATTACTGAGTGGGAAATTATAACATTGATGTAATGTTACTTTTATTTTGTGTTTTTGGGGAATATACATATATGTTTGTATGCATATTATCATTTTTATAACTATGTAACTCTGTTTGTAAAGGCGTAAAGAAAACAGTTGTGTGGAGAGGTGTGTATAAGAGTAAGTAAAAGCAGTTAATTTTAAATCAACATTAAATACTTATTTACAAGATATATCGTTAACATCTTTCTCATCGTCAGCTTCGACATAGCCCTTCTCCATGAGTTGTATGAGGAGATTCATAAAATCATGTCTGACAACATTATGAGTTTGCCTATATTCCACGTTATCTCGAAACATTTTCATAAAGAATTTAGTGACACCCCGATCCGTGAAGGGAATGGAAAAGAAATCCATAACTTGGGGTGCAAACATTAACAGAGCGTTCCAAAAGGGCCTCTCTTCAAAGATTTTTTTCCCCCAATGTCGAAATTCGTTATTTGGCTCCTCCATGCAGTTAGACTTGATTCCAAAAGCCGTTGACATAATAATATCCGTCGAATATCTAATAGTTTTAATATTATTTTAATTAATCTTTCTTAATTAAACATGTATCAAAGTTACATATTTATTTGAAATTAACTAAACGATATAATTATGTGCACCATATGTAAGATGTGTATGTATACAGAATGTCCATTTGAAAACTTTTCACCCTATTTATTTTGTAATCGACTAATTTTTGCGAAAAATGTTTCGTACAAAAGTTTTATGACTTCGAGGGGGACATAAGATGGTGCCATTGGTTTGATCTTGGATAGTTGTTTGAAGATCATGTGAAGATCACCTTCAATTTTTTAAATGAAAACCCCCATTTTTCATTACATATTCTTGTAGCTTACCTCAAGAGCTTTTCAAAACACTATAATAAAGTTATTTTCTATTAAGTATTTTCCAAGACACTAATGTCTATAAGTTTATATTTATTTGATGTTTGCGTGCTCCTTAAGCCTATTTGTGTACTTGTTTTGATTTCATAGGAGCTTTGTCATTATATTGATAATGATTGTTAAGCAATAATGGCACACAAAATTGATAAATAAAAATGGTATATAATATGTAAATTAAATAAGATTATTCTTACCAATACAAACTCGTGGTCCTTCCCCAAATGGCAAGTAAGCATAAGGATGTCTAGCTGCTATCTTATCCGCGTTGAATCGTTCAGGATCAAATTTATCTGGATGCGGATATATCGACGGATCTCGATGCAATCCGAATACCGGTATAGTAATTAACGTCCCTTCTGTCACGTGAATATTTGTTGTTGGAAGATCTAATTCCTTGGTGCAGACGCGATTTAAGACAGGTACAGGCGGATATTTTCTCATAGTTTCTGCAGTATGTAAAAAAATTATTTTTTCTAAAATATAACAGTTATTATCAAATATTATATATATATGTGTGCATAAAACTCATATATCGTACTTGCCATTTACTACTTTATGAAGATATATCATTTCATTCACAGCATTATAAGTTAATCCACCATGCTGTTTTAACATTTCGTCAATTTCCTGACGAATTTTATCCTGTATACCTTGATGTTGAGCTAATTCGTATAAACAGTATGTCGCCGTTGTCGAGGAAGTTTCAAAGCCAGCCAAGAAGAAAACATAAGCTTGTGCAGCTGCTTCCAACATGGTAAGTTTATTCACAGTTGCTAAGTTTAAATAAGATATCATTATTTCAGAGTAATCTTGGGCAGAAACACTTTAGAAGAAAACTCTAAAGCTGTTCTTATATAATGTACATATACAGGGTGGTCCTCGTAACGGTCGCCACGATTTTTAAGGCATTTACAATAATTTGACATAAAAAAGTCATAAACAGAAATTTATCAGTTTCTAACCGGCAACCTTTTCTATTAAGTATTTTCCAAGTTATGAGGCTTGAAAAATACACTACCGCCAGTATTAGTATTATCTGAAAGTGATTATAACGTGACCTTAACAATGCTTTAAAGCCTCACTAACATTGCTGCTTAATGCGCCACTTAAGATTTTACAATTTTTATTTGAAACATTTTTCTCAAATCTCGAAAGTAAAACATTTTTGAGAAAAAGGTTTTAAATAAAAGTTGTAGGGTTTTAAATGGCGCATTAAGTAGAAATGTTAGTGTGATTTTAAATAGCATTGTTAAGGTTACGTAAAAATCACTTTCGGGTAATACTAATGCTAGCGATAATAGTACCGCTAAAGGTATAGACCTTTCAAGCCTCATAATTTGAAAAATACTTAATGGAAAAGAACTTTATTATAGTGTCTTGAAAAGCTCTTGAGGTAAGCTACAAGAATATGCAATGAAAAAAGGGGGTTTCCGTTTAAGAAATTGAAGGTAACCTTCACATAATCTTCAAACGACTATCCAAAGTTGAAGCAATGGCACCATCTTATGTCCCCCTCGAAGTCATAAAACTTTTGTACGAAACATTTTTTGCAAAAATTAGTTGATCACAAAATAAACAGAATGGAAAGTTTTCAAATAAACACCCTGTATTATGCACATTTTCTTTTCCGAAATTTTGTTTGTCAATAACTCTTTTTATTTCCAATTGTTCCAGTTATTGTTCAATTAATCGAAAACTATAGATGATTCAACAGTTTCATTCAGCAAAAATTGATTCTAAATCGATCGCAAAATTTGTAATAGAAATAACATTTATCCTATAAGTTTGTTCTTTATAGCTGAATTTTCTGCACTAGTGTATATACACTTGTGACATCGAAACGTTCTTTATTGCAATGAAACACAGCACAAACCCGTGCTTTATTGCAGTGCAACAAAATTTAGTGTAACAGTTTACTCATTGCACTAATAACATTGTTGCAGAAAGTTAAAATAATAATAAATAAATAAATAACTTAAAATAAAGACCGGTATGACAATAAAACAGTGGTCGTAAAGGGAATAAATAATATAAATTAAAATAAAGACCGGTAATCTCTCACATCATTGAGGTATTGTAGAAGTTCCGTGTAGAAAAAAATCCGTGATCATGTCAATCTGATCTGTACAAATATGATTTAATGTTAGACGGATTAAACAAATGGTGTGAGAGAGTGACACTGAAGCTTGAATATTAGAATGCAACTCACAAAATCCACGCTCCGCGCGCAAAGTCGATGTCAGAAGTACATACATTGTATAAATTAGGAGAACCAGGCTCAACGATTATCAACGTACTAATGATAGATGGTGAGCATAACAAGGTGACGAGAAAAAACAAAGGAGTCAATAACAATAAATACATACAAACAGCAAACGGCGTGACATTGTTATTGTAAATAAAAAGAAAAACGATCTCGAATTACAAGAGTAATCGGGCGAATTAAACGACATTGTTATTATAAATAAGACGAAATCAGGCGAAATGAACATATGACTTAAAAATATAATTAATCAAATAAATCTTTAAAAAAAAAATAATTTTTTTAAAATTTTTATTAATGTGATTAAATAGAGCTGCTTTTACCATAAAACTTTTGTATAAAACATTTTTTGATATCTCGAATAGTTTTTGAGATATATCGAGAAAAGCAAAAAGCCGCTCCACATATGAGGGGTGCTTTCACCCCTTAGAACCGTTTTTGGGCAGCAACTGAAAATTTCTAAATTCATCTATTGATCTTCTTTATATGTCTGTAAAATTTCATCAAAATCAGAATTTTCGGATTCGCGAAGTTTCCTTGTGAGTCTTGAGGAAGAACAAGCAGTGCAAGAACTGGATAAGTTGATAGTAGTGGGAGATTTAATTTTATAAATAGTTATAAAAAGTAACTATAACTTATTATAAATGTTAAAGTAATCTATTAAATATTAAAATAAGCTATTTAATATTAAAGTAATTAGCAATTCTCTTAAAATTAAATTATAAACTGAAATTGTACTTTAATCCGAATTTAAGAAAATTAAGTGATAGGGTTAACTTTTATCAAATTTAAAGAAAATTCTTTGATTATAAAAGCTAGTTTTGTGTATAAAAGTTTTTTTATTCTGTTATGTAACATAAAATTATATTTATTGTTAATAATAAATTATAATAATTTTATATTATATAATATTTTCTGATAATTTGTTTAATATTATGTGGTGCGCCATGTTGATCACTGCACTGAATAGCACTGAAACGTTCTTTATACTTGTTCACACTAGCTTGTCCTCGCTTGCACTAATTAAGTTCAATTCAGTGCAGCTATACAGAACAAACCTTAGAACGAGCTACTTATGTTTTTGATGTGCATTTGCAATTTTAATTTGCATTTCATTCCAAATTACGGGGCATTTACTTATTATTTAAAAATTTTTCTTTAAATAATGCTCACTTTTATTTATAAAAATGGCTTACCTTGCAAATATATCTTTTATCTCAATGCAATCTCTCATCTGAGCTTTGTTCTCTAAATTTTTCGCAAACTCTTCGCCGCATTCCTTCAGAATCATGAACATCTGCTTTATTTTTCCTGAAGTAAAAGTGGGTGTCAACTTTACACGTAAATTTCGCCATTTTTTCCCAGGCAATAAAAACAAATGGCCAGACAGTGGATCAATCTTCTCATTACAAAACATCCCACGATCATGGAAACTCCCGAATTCTTTGGCCAAAACTGTTCGAATAAGATCGAGATCGGCGATTACCAGATTTGGCTTGAAAAATGCATACATCCCAAAGACACGATGATCCTTATATTTCATATAAGCATCACGGAAGAGTTCACCTATTGACAAATCTCACATTCAATTCAGCAACTTTTCAAGTAGAGATACAATAATATAGCAAAATAAACTATTGATTGTGTGTGTGTGCGTGTATGCGTGGGTGCATGCGTGCGTGCGCGCGCGCATAAAAACTATAAACGTAGGAAGTATAAAGTGCGCATATTATGGCTGCGTTCTGATATTCACTGCCAGTACTGAAAATCTATAGTTTACGTCACGTACGTACACTATAGATTTTCAATACTGATATATTGAATATCGGAACGCAGCCCTTATGTTATCTATTAGCAATTCGTGCGCCAAAATTAGAAAAAGAACACATGGGCGCATTCAGCGCACAAAATAATTGCGGATTTACGCGCTGAATGGCCTATGATCTGAAGCGCTCCCACAACACGTTGTGGCAGCGGATGCCATTTTTCCTAGCAAAAATTTTTATGCTGCATCGACGCAACTGTTGTGAGTTGTCATATATCGTCTGTGTTATCTTGGTTAAAATAAAACACGTGTCGATCAGATGTCGAGTAATATCGAGCGCTCACTGCAAACCATTCAGCGGAAAAAAGCGCTGGGAGAGAGAGCGATCCGCAACTGTTGTGTGCGCTGAATGCGGCCAATGTCTCGGAAGTATATTTATTTCTTTTTAATTAGAGAGAAATTATTCCCATAGTAACCGTAATCTTATGTTTGACACATATTGTGTTTTACGTTTGCTAATTAATTTCTTGTTTCAAATATAACTTGAACTTTTTTAATTTTGATCAGATTTCTATATTAATAAAGAATATCACACTCCCTTTTCCTATATACAGGGTGTTAAAAAAAAGATTTAGGACTTTAAAAGCAGATAGTACTCACGAAATGAAGGAAAAAAGTCCTAATAAACATGGGTCGAAAAATTAATATTGTCGGAGTTATGAACAATTCTTCAACAACAAATTACCTTACCATCCAAAAAAAGAAATTGTTCTTGCAAAAGAAGAAAAAAAAGAATTCTTTAAATTGCAAAGTTTACAGCAGGTTTTCTACATTTTGCCCTCATTTCCACACACGTTTCACATCTTTGTACCATAAAATTGCTAACTCTTTAACAAATTCCCGGCTTTGTTTTAACTATTTAACAGGCATTTTGTATTCTCTGATGTAATTCGTCATAATATTTGTTTTCATGCCGCGCAAGAGCACCAAAAGCGAATGAGTCACTTATAATCCCTAAAAACTTACCTTTTAAAAAAAAGGTAAAAAAAGGTAAAAAAATGCGCCAAGTACAAGCATCAGTTGTGAAAAACTGTTATATATATTTATAAAATAGTGTTACTTTAATTTAATCGGCACAAAATAGTGTTATTTTAAATTATTGAAAATAAAAACTTATAAAAATATTTTAACAAAAAAAGTTGTACAAATATATTCTACATAAATAATAATATAAAATATTGCGCCAATTGAAAATAAAAAATTATACAAATATTTTAACCGAGAAAAGGTGACATAAATTAGTAAAGATATTAATTACAACTATTTTTTTTATGAAAATGTTAAAAACCATATTATTTTGTGATACTTTAATTCTTTTTATAATCCAGAGATTTATTTATTGATTTTTCAAACAGTATAAACTTAAAAAATATTTTTAAATTTTGACTACTATTATAAAATTCGACAGCTATTATTGCACAGCCAAAATATCCTTAAATGCATTATTATTAGTTTTATGTAAAGATACTCACCTACTGACACTTTTCCAGTCACATAAGGTGTCAAATTACCAGCTGGCACAGTAGGCTCGACATAAAAAACACCCTTTTTGCGCCAATAATTGAGCAACACATATTTATAATATATGTATACAACACTCAGAGTAATAATGAAAACCCCGATTAATTCCGCGAGTAACATCACGAGTTGATATATTCTTGTCTAAAATATAACAATAAATAATTTCAGTGTTGAAAACCAAATTTACAAAAATGTTACACATCCAATTTTAAACTTTTTTTATGCTTCTAACATTTGTACCATTCAAAACACCATCAAATGATAACATTAAATTTAAAGAAGCAAAAAGATCTACATACATGGTAAGATCATGAAAATGAGAAAAATGAAGTATTGACATGTAAAAATGTATCAAAATAGCGCAAAAGACCACAACTTTCGACAGCATTTATATGCACAATTCTTTTTCTGAATACATATATGTAGTTGCCTTTCTATTATATGTACAAAACATCTTTCTCTCTCTCTCTCTCTCTCTCTCTCTCCCCCCTCCCTCTCCCCTCTCTTTCTCTGTTAAACAATATCAAGAATAAACTTTTTTTATTTTTTCTCGCAGATTTAATAAGTACTGCATTTTCTGTTGCACATATATACAAAAAATACATCGTATTTAATTTGAAGTCAGCTTTATTTACTCTAATAAATTTTTTTAAATATTATTTGAGCTTGTTTAAGATAATTAACGCGTTAAAACTTGAAAATTTATAATAATTAATATACTCTGTTTTATATATTTTTTCTAATGGAAATAAAACAAACTTACATATAATCTATTATAAAAATGTGCAGTTTGTCTAAGATTTTATTCTAACTCAATGTTTCTTATGCAGTGATATATGTTAGATCATGTTACAATAATTCGTAATCCGATATTACCTTTACTAAAAAGAAGCGTCTATCAATAATAATTTTCCACCGTATGTATGACAATCGGTATTGTAGGACATATATTAAGTATGTGCTGCTTATATCAATGTTTTTAAGTATACTGAAAGATATCGCATCGTGAACCACTATCTTATATATGAAATGAACGCTTGCGATGGTTGTTTAATTATAAAGTATAACAAGTTACATGTTCATGTTGTCGTTGCATGTGACGGAAATAAAAGAAGATAAGTACATACAATTTCTATATTTTGTTATATAAGTTAATAAAGGAAGTGATGGTGACTTGACCGTTTTTTTATGTTTTGCTTGTTATTACTAGTTTTGATCGAGAATCTTAGAAACAGATTAATTACACGCGTGTAAGAGTGTAGACGCTTGCGAATATAATATATATATATAATCATGTTATCCTATCATTCTCTATCACAATTGTATTCATTACTTGTTTTGTATTAATAAATTTATAAACAGGTTACTAAAAACTAGAGTTATGTAATTACACATTATTGAGAAACGTTTCCTCTCTCTCTCTCTCTCTCTCTCTCTCTCTCTGTATTTTATGCATTATATGTTTAGAATATGCAATAATTTTTATAAATATATTATTTTTTATGTTATCTCTTTCTTTGATCGGCAGTATATAACCATTTTTTTCTAACAATTTGCCTATAATGCATGAAAATAATACTTTAAACATGTACTAAGTTTATGCGATTTACAAAATAAAGAACCAAATTAAATAATCGCCATTTTATTACCAATAATTAATTAAAATACAATAATTGTTTCTATCAATAACTTTTCATTTTTTTAAATCTAAATTACACATACATGTATGTGTAACTTTATAATTATTGTATATATATGTATATGCATATATATGTATATGTACACATATATATATATATATATGATACAAACTTTGTTTACGTATAAATACGTATAAATACGTATAAATAGTACTCATCAGAACAAACAAGAAAATAAATATACGTCTAGCAATCATTAGTTTCCGAGTTATAAGGTATAATAAAGATACATATGTTATTATAAGACACTTATCTCTTGTCAGACAACATTTAAATAATAGGTTTCATGAAAAATAGATTTGTCACGAAAAACTTATCGTGCGCCCCCCCCCCCTCTCTCTCTCTCTCTCTCTCTCTCTCTCGGTGAGTTGAATTAAACGTGTTTCTTGTCGCTCTCTGTTGTGTGCCGATTTTCTGCCGCCTTTTGCCCTTTCGAGCCTTTCTTTTCTAGTGTCGCGGTGTCAAGGGTTATCCTGCTTGACTTTACAGCATTCGTTTTACTCCTGCACTGATCAGCTGGACGTCTTACCGGACTTTTAATCTTTTGGTTTGCCGTCTGATTTTTACTTGGTAGATCCATCTACTTGGTTATTTATTCGACCTAGTCATTTGTTTACCGGGAATCTCGGGCGAAGCACGGCTGGCGTAGGCTTTGAGGGGCGCGAAGACAGTGGCGCGGAAATAGAGAGGGACACACGAAAATAGACCCGACTAATATTAGCGTCAATAAAATTGTTGAACAGGGACAATCAAGCCGGGAATCCTTAAATGGGCGGCACAAGCGGGTGCTATAGAAGTACAAGATGAATACTCCAAAGAAAATAAAATGTAGGCTGTGTAGAAAAAAAATAAAATCAGTTATACATGAATGTAAATTATGTATAAAATCATTCCATCCGTCATGTGCTAAATTGCATAAGGTGATTAACGCAAAGAATCAACTGGTCACATGCAGGGGTCAAATCGAGATTGTTGCAATTTCGGCGGATAATAAGGATGAAGATCTCAAATAAAGAAGCGCGGGAAAGACGATGAGGAGGAGACAAAGAAGGACATTACAGAAGTACTAAAGGATGATAAACATGAAGATATACTAAACAATAGAATGGAAATAAATGACAAGCATAGCTCTATTAGTGAAATTAAAAAGTTAATGGAAAAAGTAATGAGAGAAGAATTCAAACAGTTAAAACAACAATTAATAACAGAAATTATGAATTATCAATTCAAAGTGGTCATAGAGGAAATTATAACAGAACAAGTGAACAAATTAACACAAGAATTGACAGACGAAATCAAATGTTTAAAAGTTAAAATAGAGGAAATGGTAAAAGATAAGACGAGTAATGTTAGGAAAAGTAATGAAAAACAAAGTGATAAAAGTAGTATCTCAAGAAGTGATAAAATTAAAGAATCATACGCACAAGCAGTTCAGAAGAGTAAGAAAAATGAAATTATAGTACAACCTGTTAGAGAGCAAGAGAGTGGAAGCACAGCAGGGATTATAAAACAAAACGTTAATATTATGCAGCTAGGAGCGAATGTAGAGAGATTTATTAAAGGCCCAAAGGGAAGAATCACACTTGAATGTGAGAAAACGAAAGATAAGGAAATATTGAAAGAGGCTCTTACGGAAAAGCTAGGTACGTAGTACAAAATATACATATGAACCAAATAAAAATCTCCCTAAAGTGAAAGTAGTCGGGATAGAGGAACAAATAAGAAAAGAGGACGAAGCCTTTATCGAAAAAATAAGCATTCAAAATGAAATAAGTACGGAAAAGAATAAATCTAAAATGAGAATAGTTAAAAAAATTAATGTGCGAAACCAGGCGACTACGATGATTCTAGATGTAGATCAGTACACACACAAGTTCTTAGTAGAAAAACAAAGGATGAGAATTGGATGGAAAAATTGTCATGTGTACGATTATGTGAGTGTAGTGCGCTGCTACAAATGCTGGGGCTACAGCCACTTCGCAAAGAAATGCAAGAACGAAACAGCTTGTAAAAGGTGTGCTGGAAATTATGAATACATTGAATGTCAAAACAGCATAAAAAAATGTATAAACTGCCTAAAAAGCGT
The DNA here is from genome assembly GCF_003651465.1 of Formica exsecta. Lineage (NCBI taxonomy): Eukaryota > Metazoa > Arthropoda > Insecta > Hymenoptera > Formicidae > Formica > Formica exsecta. The sequence continues at coordinate 129,593 of NW_021851121.1, forward strand.
TAAAAAATTAAATTTTAACATAGCATGCGACCATGAAGCGACAGATATAGAATGTGAATCATATAAAAGAATGGTAGATAAATTAAGAAGAAACATAAAATATTGTGAGGATTAGCAATCACAGAAAGAAACTTATCGCCCAATAAAACCATTCATACTATTGTTAAACGCACAAGGATTCATCAAATATAAAGATGAAATTGAAAACCTAGTCATAAAATATAAACCAAAGATTCTATGTTTGACGGAGACGCATATTAAAGAAGAAATTGAGGATGCTGAAATAAGTATAACAAATTATGATATAGTAAGATGTAACACTAATAACTGTAGAACTGGAGAAGTAATAAATTATATAAGACGGGATATAAAATTTAAAATAATTTGTAATAAAAACATAGAGGAGAATACATGGGTAAGTGCCATCAAGTTGAGTCGAAAATATCACGGAACTGTAATATGTAATTTATATCATTCCCCGAATAAAAGTGATGGTAGATTTATAGAACTTATTACAGAGGAATGCGAAAATTTATTACATATGGGACATGTTATAGTATTAGGAGATTTCAATATAGATGTAAGTAAAGGAAATCAATATACAAAAAGACTAATAAAAAATATGATTAACCTGGGGCTAAAACAATATGTAACAGAATACACGAGAATCACGGAATAATCAAAAACTAAAATAGACTTGGTTTTTTCAAATTTTTATATTTTGACCAAGGTATTAGGAACTCCAAAAATAACTGACTATCAAATAATTGAGATCGAAATATATGAAGCGGAACATGACAAGAATACAAATACAAGCATAGACTTTTATACAAGGGAATATACAAACTTTAGTGAGCAAGGTTTCTGTGAAGAGCTAAGTACAATAATGGAAGTCAATGGTGAAGCAAATAAAGATATAAAGTGCAAGCGAGTTGATACAACACATTGTAGAAGCGATAAATATTGTAGCACCACAAATAAAAAAAAACAAGGCCATTAAGATGAAGGAAGAAACTATGGATCATAGAAGAGGAAGAATAAGCAACAGAGAGAGAGAGAGAGAGAGAGAGAGAGAGAGAGAGAGAGAGAGAGAGAGAGTTTAATTTTAAAAGAGAGAGAGGAAAGGAGAAAAAAAGAGCGAAGGCAAAAAAAAGGATACTTTATTTAAAATTAAAGAAGAAGAAAAGTAACGAAGAGAGAGAGAGAGAGAGAGATTGATTGATTAATCTTTATTAGCTTTCTCACACACACACACACACACACACACACACACACACACACACACACACACACACACACACACACACACACACACACACACACACACACACACACACATTAAAGAAGAGGAAGTACAAGCAAAAGAGAGGGTAGGAGAGAGAAAGAGACAAAAAAAAAGGAGAATAAATATAATATCAGGTAACAATATTGTTAAGTATTATTAAATATATTGTTAAATATTATTAAGAAATATTATCAAAAATTTATCGTGAGAGGGGTTAGTAAATATTCATTGATTCTTAGATTTGGAAAATATATTTAAAGTATATTTAAAATTGCATGTTTGATTGATGGCCGATAATGTGAATCGAATGTGGTCGAGTGAGTGAGAGAGAGAGAGAGAGAGGAGAGGAGAGAGAGAGAGAGTCTATAATTGTTTTACTATTTTTCGTAATTCTCGTCGGTTTATTTACATATTGTTTTATGCCTAAGCTCAACATTGTCATTTTTAACTTCCTTGTATAAAACGAATCTACCATAATAGAGAGAGAGAGAGAGAAAGAGAAAAAGAGAGAGTTAAAATTAAAGAAGAGGAAGTATAAGCAAAAGAGAGGAAGAGTGAGAGAAAGAGACAGAAGGAGAAGAGAAGGAGAATAAATATAAGGTAAATATGCATATTAGGTTACACCTTACCGATGACTTTGACCTTGACATATGTTGTCAAGGACATAACCCTGAGTAACTTTTCTTTATAACTTAACCGGCGGTCTTTTATAGTTTCTGAGATATTTGAAGTTAACATTTGGGTAATAATATAGAGACAGAGAGACAGTCTGCCCCACAATTGTTGCATGGATGAAAAAGTATATGTGTGGACGCAATGGGTTCCGCCCCCCCCCCCCTGC
>NW_021851121.1:131800-136392 GCF_003651465.1 Formica exsecta
CGTGTAGGCAGTATGTTCCGCCCCACCTACGGGGGGGCCCCACTATAAAAAAAACTAGACACATAGGTTTGCGTTGAACCTCGCTTTGCGTGGAAAGTAAAAAAATCAAAAGAGTTTCGTCTCTGGAAATGTAAAGAAACACTATTTCAACGTCTGATCTACGTAAATACAATGTAAACAACCTTTATTTTTCTTTATTTTATAATAGAAAAATCATTAAAATTGTGAAATCATAACTTTAAATATCTCAGAAACTATAAGAGACCGCCGGTTAAGTTATAAAGAAAAGTTACTCAGGGTCATGTCCTTGAATAAATAATAATATAAAATATTGCGCCAATTGAAAATAAAAAATTATACAAATATTTTAACCGAGAACAGTTGTCATAAATTAGGAAAAATATTAATTACAACTATTTTTTTTATGAAAATGTTAAAAACCATATTATTTTGTGATACTTTAATTCTTTTTATAATCCAGAGATTTATTTAATTTTAAGAGAGAGAGAAAGAGAGAAAGAAAGAGTGAAAGCCAAAAAGAGGATAGTTTATTTTAAATTAAAGAAGAGAAAGAATAAGCAAATTTCTCCATCTTACATTCAGTTTTCCCATGCTCAACATTATTTCATGAGTTTTTTCATCTGCTTCAATTATTACAGAACCTTCTTCTTTACCTCTTCTTCCGGATTGACTTTTAACTATTTTCTTCACTATTCGCATATGAATTTCTTCATTCTTCGCGTCGATCTTGTTCTGCTTTTTGATTGTAACTATTAAATTATCATCATTCAACTTCATTTCTTCTTCGCCAATATTGACAATTTTTATCTTAGGTTTCATCCGCGGTGACTCAGTTACTTTGAAATTTTCGCCCAGCTTGGCTTGTACTGTAGCCTTTAATTTTTCCATTTCTTCTCCAGTCTCACAACCCAGAATCATTGTTCAATTGCTTCCGTTTTTTAGCTTCGTTACTCCCACAGGCATATTCTTGATGTCTATTTTTTCTTTTATCAATTTTTTAGTAACTTCACTCTCCTGTTGCATCTTAGGTTTGACAATTATAATATTTTCTTTTTTATCCTCTTTAACTGCATCACTGTAACTTCTTTGTGCTCCTTCTGACGGTACTGAAGTTCCTTCCTGTATCATTCTTCTTAATTCTCCCACTTCTTGTTTAAAATTTTCCAATTCTTGTCGAACTATTTCCTTAATCATCATCTTGACTTCCTTTTTACACGCTGTTTCATTTTTTTATTTCCTTCACTATTTTTATAAGCCAATCTATTTTTACCTCAATTTCCGCTGATCCACTCGCGTCTGATACTCTGTTTCCACTGCTTGATGCCGTACTCCCCGTTGATCTTCCTGTCGATGTCATAGCTGCTTCTTTATCGCTATCGATAATAAATTTGTCAAATGGTCCACGACACGCCACCAATTCGTGGTTTCTATTATATATTTTATGCTTAATTACACATCCTGGATGGTAAAAAAGTTTTTCGCAAGACTTGCATGTTACAACTTGGTTTTTTATTGCCTTCTTAAGCCTGCGGCACACGGTACGATTTTTCGTACTAGATCGCATGCGAGACATTTTGCTAGCAATTATAATGGCTATACAACTTGAAATATTATGTGCTGCGTGTTGCTGTGCGTGCTAGCATGCTAGTTTTTGGTAATAGAATATTGTTTAATATTATTAAATATATTATTAAATATTATTAATATTATTTATGCTACTTATTTTTAAATGTCATAGTATATTGATATTTAATGTAATAAAAGCAATAGAGCCAAGCGCGGTAAATAGTGCGCAACGGTGCTTTATTTTAAATACGACATATCAAATTAATAAACGAAAAATTTGCCGAAAATTTTGCCGCTTTTCAACTAACCTTACAAGCTCGAGATCTATTAGCGCGCTTAAATTGTGTAGACACCGTTTTATTAGGAAATTGTTGCAAATTGAGCTGTCCGACACATATTCATGTATTAGATCGGCACATATTCATATTTTTAAGATTTCATGATCGCTATACCGTGACATTTCGATGTTTGTTTGCAATTCGTTTTTTACTAGACAGCACCGATCTTTATATTCTTTTTTCATCAGGCAACAAGAGAAACTCAAAAATAAATTTAACCGCTTATTATCTGAACCTTATAGAGACACAAAGGATATTAGACCGGTTCGATATTTTTATTGTTCCCCTTCTCAGTCTGCCACCGATCATAATGTTAATTTTTCGTTCAAACCATTCAACAACCGAAATAGTGCACATGGTTGGGGTTCCGAGGTTCGTGTTGATCCGAGTTTCTTTGAGGGCAGACCGCAGCTGCCTTTACCACTTAATAAAAAGTGGTTTGTTAATTTGTCCTCGATCCAGATTCCTGAGGACGTCCAATGCCTCCTACAACTGTATGATAACTTTAGTCTCTTTTTTTCTAACAGAGACAAATTAACTATGGACTTTATAAAAAATATTGAGTGCAACCTCACGAAACTTCCTTCCGCAACACAAATAACTATCAGAAACCGCTCTATAAACATTATCAACAACCTTCCTAATTATTCTTTTCCCGAAAGTGATTTCAACACTTATATTAGACATCTATTCTCCACTTGCGAGTAATTTTTTAAACTGAATGACAACTTGAGTTTTCCTACAGTCCTTAGCCACGTCTCTAATAGTTTCGAACTGGTCAAAAGACTTTCTGACAAAAGTATCAATAGTGATTTCCTACTAATTTCCTTAGACGTTGTTTCGTTGTTCACTAACGTTCCAACTGAGATGGCAATTGATAGTGTCTCAGTCAGATGGGATCATATTTCCGGGAACTGCAATATCTCTAAGTCTGAATTTATCATTGCGGTCATAATGATCTTGGATTCAACCTTTTTTATTTTTAATGGAGTGATTTACAAACAGAATTTCGGTACTCCTATGGGATCTCTCCTATTGGGCTTTCTCCTATTATCGCGGACATTGTTTTGCAGGACCTTGAGGCTCGTGCCCTCGCTTCCCTAAAGTTTACGCCTTCGTTCTATGTCAGATACGTGGACGATATTGCATTGGCAGCTCCTTCTCATCTTCTTAATCATACTCTACATACTTTCAACGCGTTTCACCCTCGATTGCAATTCACTATGGAGATGGGCGAGGAGAACAGCTTGAATTTTCTGGACACTAAGGTAAAAATACCGATTGCCGGACATGTCCCTATATCCGGACATTTACATGAAAATTTATCATTATTAATCTCAAATGAATTATTTATTATAATATCAAAATTTTATTGCAAAATCTTTAATTTGAGGATATTTATATAGCAAGACATTTTTAAATATTATAAAAATTAACATCCAATAAGAAGATAAATTTGTTACGTAATTAGACAAAGAACATATTTTGAGAACGCTCTTAAAATTTTCTTAAGAAAATTCGTCTTACTTATTAAAATGATTTTTATTTTATTCCGTGTTTTTATCTTATAAACAAAGTTTTATGAACATTATTCAAGTCGAAGAAGATGTAGAATAATTATAAAAATGTTTTTAATTGATATAAACAATATTTTTTTGGTAAATTTTGCAAATTTAGTTACTGGTGCAGTAATTTACGTGATTGTCCAATAACTGAACGTGTATTTAGTTACCAGTACAACTCGCTTCGATGACACATGATTAGAAAGTACCAATAATTAAATCATAAAAGTACGATGAAGAAAAAAACTGAAAAAATAATTTAAAGGAAGTCAGAGATGGAAAATAAATCTCAATACTATCTATTATAAAATCATTATAAAAAGATTATATTTTTATAATTATAAAAAAGTTATATTTCTGAATATATAATTTATAATAAAGTTCATAAATAAATTATAGAATTGCGAAGCCTCATATGTGGGACAGACCTAGCGGCAGTTAAATACTCGAATCTCGGAACACAAAAATCATATTCGGAGAGGTATGAGCAGTCATTCTGTCATTACCGATCACAGGGTAAGTTCCAATCATGACTTTGATTGGGATAATGTCTATAATTTTTCAAAAATTCCACCGTTAACATCAATATGCATTTTAATGCATTTTTCAACTGTTGTGTGAACATGGCGTGTTGCTCGTCTGAGTACATCGTGACGTTCCTTTATGCGGGCACTAGCATCCATTATTTGAGCGAGTAGTTCGTCTCGTGTATTCACTTTTCTTCTGTACACTTCACTGTACAGGTTCACAGATGAAGGTTGAAGTGTACAGAAGAAAAGTGAATACACGAGACGTATATTCAAGTCGCTCTATCTAGGAAACTGTGGGGAATAGAACATATATTCATATGAACATTTTTGCTTAAAATGACCGATACGATCACCTCCCAGAATATCGACCTTTCCTCCTGGAACACCCTGTATATTGTCATAAATTAGGTCGTTGATTAGGAAGGAGTGTAGTGTTTCTGACCGGAGCATGTCTCGTGCTCCGCTCGTCAGCTGTCTCGTCAGCTACTTACTCAGCTTCCGCGAACTTGACCATGACTTCCTTCTCTTTAGTCACGTATCTTACTTTTATTTTATTAATAATCTTTTATTACTTT
>NW_021851121.1:145171-149871 GCF_003651465.1 Formica exsecta
TGAAGTGTACAGAAGAAAAGTGAATACACGAGACGTATATTCAAGTCGCTCTATCTAGGAAACTGTGGGGAATAGAACATATATTCATATGAACATTTTTGCTTAAAATGACCGATACGATCACCTCCCAGAATATTGACCTTTCCTCCTGGAACACCCTGTATATTAAATTAAGTTAATATAGAGAGAAAGAAGAAAAAGAAAAGATGAATAAAAGAGAGAGAGAGAGAGACAGAGAGAAGTTTTATTTAAAATTAAAGAAGAAGAAGAATAAGCAAAAGACAGAGAGAGAGAGAGGGAGAGAGGGGGGGGGGAAGAAAGAGAGAGAGAGAAAGAAGGGAAGTTAAAATTAAAGAAAAAGTATAAGTAAAAGAAAGGGAGAGAGAGAGAAAAAGACAGAAGAAAAAAAGAAGGAGAATAAATATAATATCAAGTAATAATATTGTTCGGTATTATTAAATATATTGTTTAATATTATTAAGAAATATTATTAAACTAACAGATTGACTTTAGGTAAAGTTGCCAAGGACATATAAATTCAAGTTTGTTTAATTTGAATTTAAATTTTTTTAATGAAAACACCTATTTTTTATTGCATTTTCTTATAGCTGATGTCAAGGTGTTTTCAAAATAGTGCAAATAAACCCTTTCGATTAAAAACTCTTTTTGATTAAGAATTCTTTAAGTTATAAGTCCTTAATGTTTGACTTTGCTTCTTACATATTTTTTATTATAGTTGGTCAGTTTCGAAATATTTTAGCGTTCCGGGACTCTATATATATGTATATGTATATATACATATACAGGGTGTACCCAATTTAAATGTCAAAACTTTAGGAGCGTGTAGGGGACCGATAAACTAAGACAAAAAGTCCTTTAGAGATTTGCTCGTTTTTGCTTCGTTTGCTTCGTAATCGCAAAAAATAAAACAAATAATTTTCAGCAAAAAACTTAAAACAACACCAAAATTATTAGATTTATCAAAAAGTATTAAAAGTATTAAATTGTAGAACATGGAATTAAGAAAAGAGAGTGAGTTAAAATCCTCCTGAGGTAAAATTAGAGGATTGTAGATAAATACGCGACAACGCGAAATTTTGTTTCTAATCTAATTTTACTTCAGGAGAATTTTAACTTACTCTCTTTTCTTAATTCCATGTTCTACAATTTTTATTTTATAATACTTTTTGATAAATCTAATAATTTTAGTGTTGTTTTAAGTTTTTTGGTGAAAATTATTTGTTTCATTTTTTGCGATTTTCTTCAAAACGAAGCAAAAACGAGCAAATCTCTAAAGGACATTTTGTCTTAGTTTATCGGTCCCCTACACGCTCCTAAAGTTTTGACATTTAAATTGAGGACACCCTGTATATATACACGAGAATTAAAATAAATATATTATACGAATATGTACGACGATGTAAGGAATGTGTATACCTGGAATTTTCCTTTTTATTCTTTATAGATAGATTAAACTATATGTATTATATACAATTGATAACTGACAATGGTAACCTATTATTACTTGCATAACAACCACAGCATCGGCTCCACTGTAATCCTACGTAGAGAGACAGGGGGCTAGTTTACGCAGTTTGCGCGCTTCCAGATAAGTACGTCCTTACGTCGCGATATAATCGGATCGCGCGTGATAGCGTTATTACACGTTATTATTATCGTCCGCGAGACGTGACCGTAATCCACTTGCGGGCAAATCTCTACTAGTTTTCTAGCTCGTTAACGCCAACGTATCCGCCGGACACATTCGCCATCGTTATATTCTTTTGCCCAAGCCCCCTCCCTCCCCGTTTTCTCCTGTGAAACGGTTTGATCGAAAGAAATTGAACCCTCCTCGACGATATGGGGGAAATCTTTTTACAGCGTCATCATCGTACTGGTATACATAAAAGATGAGCTAACTCAATAGTCTTTGAAAAATTTGGCTTATTGTAAGAAGGAATTTCGAGTACACAGTTTAATGGTTATATATATTTCAAAAAGGACATGTTACAAAAGGAAGAAGATCTTTCAAGAATAAGAAGAGGCTTTTACAAAATTGTTTAATATTATATTCTTCGTTTATTTTTAATGAAATAAATCCTGATGTCCTCGAGATTATATCTTCAAAATCGAGACACTTTTGTAAAAATGATATATTTAAATGTTCTTGTTTATTTTGCCACGCAAATTGTTTTATATCTCTTTTCTGCAATATACATACAGGGTGTCCCATCAAAAGTGGCCAACTCCTTTTATCCTTTAAACTAAAACAAATAAATCGTAACAAATATATATCAAATTAAATGGTTCAAACTGAATTTTAATGATTGCTTCCAAAAGCTATCTGTATTAACGAACGGAGAAGTATGCATAATTTTTTTATAATATGGGTATTTCGATATGATAAAAGTTGTAGCGCTGTTTGAAACAAATACAACAATGCATGATATAATGCAAATATTTTACATATTATACGAGTTTTATCGACTTAAAATATCGTAGACGACGTCTACCTTTTCACTTTCTGCCCTGCGATATGGCCAACTTCTGACTCGTATATTAGAAATTGACACATGTCATGTTGTTATTCGATCATAATATTCAATCAGAAGTTGGCCATATCGCAGGGCCGAAAATGAAAAGATAGACGTCGCCCGCGATATTTCAAGTTATATAAAAGTTATGATAAAACTCGTATAATATGTAAAATATTTGCATTATATCATACATTGTTGTATTTGTTTCAAACAGCGCTACAACTTTTATCATATCGAAATACCCATATTATAAAAAAATTATGCATACTTCTCCGTTCGTTAATACAGATAGCTTTTGGAAGCAATCATTAAAATTCAGTTTGAACCATTTAATTTGATATATATTTGTTACGATTTATTTGTTTTAGTTTAAAGGATAAAAGGAGTTGGCCACTTTTGATGGGACACCCTGTATGTATATTGCAGAAAAGAGATATAAAACAATTTGCGTGGCAAAATAAACAAGAACATTTAAATATATCATTTTTACAAAAGTGTCTCGATTTTGAAGATATAATCTCGAGGACATCAGGATTTATTTCATTAAAAATAAACGAAGAATATAATATTAAACAATTTTGTAAAAGCCTCTTCTTATTCTTGAAAGATCTTCTTCCTTTTGTAACATGTCCTTTTTGAAATATATATAACCATTAAACTGTGTACTCGAAATTCCTTCTTACAATAAGCCAAATTTTTCAAAGACTATTGAGTTAGCTCATCTTTTATGTATACCAGTACGATGATGACGCTGTAAAAAGATTTCCCCCATATCGTCGAGGAGGGTTCAATTTCTTTCGATCAAACCGTTTCACAGGAGAAAACGGGGAGGGAGGGGGCTTGGGCAAAAGAATATAACGATGGCGAATGTGTCCGGCGGATACGTTGGCGTTAACGAGCTAGAAAACTAGTAGAGATTTGCCCGCAAGTGGATTACGGTCACGTCTCGCGGACGATAATAATAACGTGTAATAACGCTATCACGCGCGATCCGATTATATCGCGACGTAAGGACGTACTTATCTGGAAGCGCGCAAACTGCGTAAACTAGCCCCCTGTCTCTCTACGTAGGATTACAGTGGAGCCGATGCTGTGGTTGTTATGCAAGTAATAATAGGTTACCATTGTCAGTTATCAATTTTATATAATACATATAGTTTAATCTATCTATAAAGAATAAAAAGGAAAATTCCAGGTATACACATTCCTTACATCGTCGTACATATTCGTATAATATATTTATTTTAATTCTCGTGTATATATACAGGGTGTCCCCAATTTAAATGTCAAAACGTTAGGAGCGTGTAGGGGACTGATAAACTAAGACAAAAAGTCCTTTAGAGATTTGCTCGTTTTTGCTTCGTTTTGAAGAAAATCGCAAAAAATGAAACAAATAGTTTTCACCAAAAAACTTAAAACAACACTAAAATTATTAGATTTATCAAAAAGTATTATAAAATAAAAATTGTAGAACATGGAATTAAGAAAAGAGAGTGAGTTAAAATTTTCCTGAGGTAAAATTAGAGGATTGTAGATAAATACGCGACAACGCAAAATTTTGTTTCTAATCTAATTTTACCTCAGGAGGATTTTAACTCACTCTCTTTTCTTAATTCCATGTTCTACAATTTTTATTTCATAATACTTTTTGATAAATCTAATAATTTTAGTGTTGTTTTAAGTTTTTTGGTGAAAATTATTTGTTTCATTTTTTGCGATTTTCTTCAAAACGAAACAAAAATGAACAAATCTCTAAAGGACTTTTTGTCTTAGTTTAACGGTCCCCTAAACGCTCCTAAAGTTTTGACATTTAAAATGGGGACACCCTGTATATATATACAGGGTGTCCTAGACCACCCGTACATCCCTTTTCTTTCAAAAACTAAGCATTTTAGAGAAAAACATTTTGAACAAAAATTGTATGGTTTTAAGGGAAACATAAGATGGTGTCCTTGACTTGACCTTAACGATGCCATCCAAGATCAAACCAATGACACCATCTTATGTTCCCCTCAAAACCATACAATTTTTGTTCAAAACGTTTTTCTCTAAAATGCTTAGTTTTTGAAAAAAAAGGGGTGTACGGGTGGTCTAGGACACCCTGTATATATTGGATGATTGCATAAGTTCGTGCCCGATTTTCATAGATGGCATTAAGTTACT
>NW_021851121.1:150117-166219 GCF_003651465.1 Formica exsecta
AGTAGGTTCGTCGGGTACGTGTGATGTTTTTTCTAAAGTGTGTAGCGCAAAATTTGCATACTACAGGCGCTCGAGTCCTCCGACTCCTGCGAACGACTATTCGGCTGGATGGTAGGGTATGAGTAGTACCGGATCTGGTTTTCACTACAAAACCAGTGTGAATGTAATGTAATGTAATAACATTTATTTATCGCGAGGGTTAATAGTATAAATCAGTGCTCGGAGATAGTTGCCCTTTTCGGGCCGATATGTGAAGCGACGCCTACGGTCCCCCCACTACCGCTCGAGGCTCGACGGCCGAGCCGCCGATCGCGCGCGTAACGCTATGCCTCAGGAGCGTCCCGATCTAAAAAATATGCTGAGATTGTACCTGCCGTCAAATCGTCGTTTAAATTTGCTTTGCCAGATAATTTGTCTATTAGTAATATATTATATATGTTATAGTAATATATATATATTACATAATATATTAATTTGTCTATTAGTAAAATATTGTATACGTTATAATATATATATTACTATTGGGCGATCGTTCCCGCTTGTACCGACTTTCGCGATCGGTAATCGTGACTCCTGAGGTCGGTACGCTGGGTATCGATGTTCGTGGTCGATAACCGTGATTTTATCGCGCGCGGTTGGTGTTCGCGATCGGTAATCACCGAGTGCAGGTGGTATCTCCGCGGTGGTGTACGGCGGGTTCCGGCAGCTAGGCGTTAGTTTGCTGGGTTGCCACCGACTTCGGGTTGGTCCGGGTGCGCCTTGAGATCCTGCAGGTGGACATGTCGGTGCCAGCGTCCGTGTTGGTCCCGGAGGTCGACGATGACCGGGGAAACTATTTTTCGCACTTCCAAGGGCCCTACGAATTTCGGGGCCAATTTGGCGTTGAACGCCTTCGCCTTGTCGGAGAGGGTATGGTCCGCTTCCATACGAGCTCTCCTATTTTTGGCCTCCAATCCCGCCGCCGCAGGTTGTACTGTCGCTCTTGGCGTTGGAATGCCTGCGCTAGGCATATCCGCACTAACTCGTATACCTCTCGTAGCTGTCGGTGAATCGTGTCTGGTGGTGCCGCGGTTCCCGGTCGGCGTCGGTCTTCCGGATGCGGCCTGGCGAGTTCTCTCCCGTGGTTGAAGTAGGCCGGGGTGTGTCCCGTGGTCTCGCTCCATGCGTTGTTGAACGCGTACTAGAGCGCGGTGATGTGCTCGTCCCACGTCTTCTGATTCCGCCCCACGTATTGGGCCACCATCGTCTTGATGGTCCGGTTGGCCCGTTCCACCGGGTTGCATTGCGGCGTGTAGGGCGGCGAGGTGCGGTGTTGGATCCCGAACGTGGTTAGCAGTTTTTCCAGCTGTTTGGACTTTAGCTGGGTTCCGTTGTCCGATATGACCCACTGTGGACACCCATGTCGGTACACGACTTGGTCAATGAAGGCTTTCGTGACGTTCGCTGCGGTGGCCTTCCGCAGGGGCGTGATCTCTAGCCACTTTGTGAACCGGTCTTGCATCGTGAAAAGCCACGTATGCCCTTGGTTGGAGCGGGGTAGTGGTCCCACTAGGTCTATCGAGACCTGTTGCCACGGTGCGTCGACCGGAGCGGTGTGCAGTGTGCCGGCGGGTCGTTGTTGTAACGCTTTATGAGCCAAACAGGTCGTGCAGGAGCGTACGTATCGGGCGATTTCTCGTAGCATCCCCGGCCAGTAATACTGTTGGGCGATGCGGGCCATGGTCTTGGCGGTTCCTAAGTGTCCGGCGGCCGGGTCGTCATGCCAGCGTTGGAGTAGAGCGACGCGTTCGGGTGCCGGGACGAATTGTTTCCACTGGGCGTCGGCAGATACTTCCCGGAAGTCTAAATCGTGGAGTATGTGTCGCCACAGGCGCCCGTCGCGTATTTGATAGTCCGGTCGGTCGGCGGGTCGAGTCTGGACGTCCCGGCTGATTCGGCGGTACCATGTGCACGGTGGTGTTCGGCGGGCTGCCGCGACCTCGGGCTCGCGGGATAGCGCGTCGGCTACTTGATTCTGGGTGCCTCGCCGGTACTTGATTTCAAAATCGTATTGCTGGAGTTCGATCATCCAGCGAGCTAGCCGGCCGGATGGGGCCTCCAAGCGTTGGAGCCACCGGAGGGACTGGTGGTCGGTGAGTACAGTGAACCGGTACCCTTCTAGGTAGTCCCGCATCCGGCGTATTCCCCAGACCACGGCGAGGCACTCGAGTTCGGTGGCGCTATAGTTCCGTTCGGCGTGGTTCAGCGTCCGGCTGGCGTAGGCAATCACGCGTTCGCCTTCGTCGAGCTGTTGCGTCAGCACGGCTCCGAGCCCGTGCGTGCTGGCATCTGTCTGCAGCGTAAACGGTCGCTCGAAGTCCGGGCATGCAAGCACCGGGGCGGCTGTTAGGGCGGCCTTAAGGCGTTGAAAGGCCCCGTCCTCGGCGGCGGTCCAGGCCCATCGCGCTTTCTTCTAGGTTAGGCGTGTCAGGGGCGCGGTGACGGTGGAGAAGTCCGCGATGAACCGTCGGTACCAGGACGCCAGGCCTAAGAATTGGCGTACTTGCCGGAGGCTGATGGGTGTGGGCCACCCGGCGATGGCGCTCACCTTGGCGGGGTCGGTATGGATTCCGCGGCGGCCGATCATGTGGCCCAAGTAGCGCAGGCTGTCCCGGCAGAAGTGGCACTTGTCCACGTTAAGCCAGAGTTTCGCGGCTCGCAGGCGTCGAAAGACTTCGGCTAGGTGCTCTAAGTGCGCCTCGAACGTGGCGCTGGCCACGACGATGTCGTCCAAGTACACGAGGACGTGGGGCTCTAGTTCGGGCCCGAGGATCGAGTCCAAGAGGCGCTAGAAGGTGGCGGGGGCCGAGTGCAGCCCAAATGGTATCCTCTTGAATTGCATCAGTCCCCTCCCTGGGACTGTAAACGCCGTGGCCGGCCGGCTTTCGCGTGCCAATGGTACCTGCCAATACCCGTTCTTGAGATCCAGCGTGGTCAGGTACTTTGCGCCTCGGAGTTTGTCGAGTGTGGACGCAATATGTGGCAGCGGATAGGCATCCTTCTGCGTCACGTCGTTGAGTTTCCGGAAGTCGATGCAGAATCGATAGGTGTTATCCTTCTTCTTAACGAGTACGACCGGGGATCTCCATGCGCTTTGTGATGGCTCGATGACGCCGGCCTCCTCCATTTTTTGGACCTCTTGGTCGATGACGGCCTGCATGGCTGGATTACGCGGTCGGTAGCGCTGTTTTATCGGCTGGTCGGTGGTAAGGCGGATTCGGTGCTCGACGCGATCCGTTGGCCCACGTATGGTGTCGAACGCAGCTAGTTCTCGGCTGAGGAACTCCCGCAGGCGGTGGTCTTCGTCCGCGGTCCGGGGCGTCAACCCTGCCGAGATTTCCCGTATGGCGGGCACCGCGCTGGTGGTAACGTCGGGGGGGGAGGGCTGGTAGCGCTAGCCTCAGTTTGGCCCATAGGTCGATGCCGATCAACATCGGTCCGCTAAGGTTCTGCATTACCTGGAACTGATGTACTAGGGTGCGATCGATCGTGGCGACTGGCAGGTCTACGGTCTGCGTAATCGGTACCGTGGTGCCGTCAGCCAAGTTGATCTGCTGGGTTAACCCCCTCGGGGGGTGGCCGCAGTACTTGGCTCGTTTTGCCGTGGCCGGGCTTACAAATGAGACTTCAGAGCCGGAGTCTAGCAGTGCCCATATGTGCCGGTCGAGCACTCGTATCTTTATATGCAAACGGTCGCTCGAAGTCCGGGCATGCAAGTACCGGGGCGGCTGTTAGGGCGGCCTTAAGGCGTTGAAAGGCCTCGTCCTCGGCGGCGGTCCAGGCCCATCGCGCTTTCTTCTGGGTTAGGCGTGTCAGGGGCGCGGTGACGGTGGATAAGTCCGCAATGAAACGTCGGTACTAGGACGCCAGGCCTAAGAATTGGCGTACTTGCCGGAGGCTGATGGGTGTGGGCCACCCGGCGATGGCGCTCACCTTGGCGGGGTCGGTATGGATTCCGCGGCGGTCGATCATGTGGCCCAAGTAGCGTAGGCTGTCCCGGCAGAAGTGGCACTTGTCCACGTTAAGCCAGAGTTTCGCGGCTCGCAGGCGTCGAAAGACTTCGGCTAGGTGCTCTAAGTGCGCCTCGAACGTGGCGCTGGCCACGACGATGTCGTCCAAGTACACGAGGACGTGGGGCTCTAGTTCGGGCCCGAGGATCGAGTCCAAGAGGCGCTAGAAGGTGGCGGGGGCCGAGTGCAGCCCAAATGGTATCCTCTTGAATTGCATCAGTCCCCTCCCTGGGACTGTAAACGCCGTGGCCGGCCGGCTTTCGCGTGCCAATGGTACCTGCCAATACCCGTTCTTGAGATCCAGCGTGGTCAGGTACTTTGCGCCTCGGAGTTTGTCGAGTGTGGACGCAATATGTGGCAGCGGATAGGCATCCTTCTGCGTCACGTCGTTGAGTTTCCGGAAGTCGATGCAGAATCGATAGGTGTTATCCTTCTTCTTAACGAGTACGACCGGGGATCTCCATGCGCTTTGTGATGGCTCGATGACGCCGGCCTCCTCCATTTTTTGGACCTCTTGGTCGATGACGGCCTGCATGGCTGGGTTACGTGGTCGGTAGCGCTGCTTTATTGGCTGGTCGGTGGTAAGGCGTATCCGGTGTTCGGCGCGATCCGTCGGCCCACGTATGGTATCGAACGCGGCTAGCTCCCGGCTGAGGAACTCCGTCAGGCGGTGGTCTTCGTCCGTGGTCCGGGGCGTCAACCCTGCCGAGATTTCCCCTACGGCGGGCACCGCGCTGGTGGTGACGTCTGGGGGTGCTGGTAGCGCTAGCCTCAGTTTGGCCCATAGGTCGATGCCGATCAATATCGGTCCGCTAAGGTTCGGCATTACCTGGAACTGATGTACTAGGGTGCGATCGATCGTGGCGACTGGCAGGTCTACGGTCTGCGTGATCGGTACCGTGGTGCCGTCGGCTAAGTTGATCTGCTGGGTTACCCCCCTCAAGGGGTGGCCGCAGTACTTGGCGCGTTTTGCCGTGGCCGGGCTCACAAATGAGACTTCGGAGCCGGAGTCTAGCAGTGCCCATATGTGTCGGTCGAGCACTCGTATCTTTATATGCGGCCTAGGTGTAAACCTTATTCGGCTGGAGCGGGTCGGGCGGTGGCCGCTGGTTCCCCGGCCCGAAAGGCGTTTCCCGACGGCGGGTGACAGTCGCGTGTGAGCACCCCGTCTCGGCCGCAACGAGAGCAAAACTTGCGCGGCGGTCTCTTACAGTCGAGCCGCGTGTGGCCTTGCTGCTTGCAGCGCCAACAGCATTCCTCCCGGCTGTAGGTGGCAGCGGCGACCGGTGAGCTTGGCATGCTGCGGGCGGGCGGCTGTTTCTCCTTTTGCCGACGCAGGACCCTCTCGTGCTCGGTCGCTCGAGCGCTTAACTCGGCGACGCTGGTGGCTTCCGTTGATCAAATATACAGCTGGTAGCTGGAATGTAAGTTATTGTACAACAGTCGGATCTTCTCCCGTGGCGTGTATCCCCCGGCGCGCCTCATTATCGTTAACAGGTCCGTGGCGTAGTGGTCGAAAGCCTCCCCCGGTCTTTGCCTCCGGGCCTGGGCATCTTGCCGCAGCTGGTCTTGGTAGTCCGGTGGGAGATACTTTAGCCGGAAGGCGTCGCAAAAGGCGTCCCAGGTGGTCCAATCTTCGTGGTTGTTGCGGTACCACAACAAGGAGTTCCCGCGTAACATTTCGGGTAATCCGAGGAGGAGGAATTCGTCCGCGTAGCGGTAAGATCGCCTTAACTCCTCGATTCGTTCGATAAACGCGAAGGGGTCCTTACCTTCGAAGCATAGGCCCCACTTTCGGATGCGGTCGAGCATTGCGGTCGGATCGGGTGTGGTCGTTTCGGTGCGCTTGGTGATCGGCGCGGTATGGTCTGGGGTTGGCTCGACATGGTCTGAGGTCGGCGCGGGCCGTACCGGCGTCGTTTCTTCTTTGTTCGGCATGTCGGTGGTGTCGTGTTCGGGGAATAGCGCGGGATTTTCGGTTACGAAATTTCGCAGTCGATGTCGCAACACGTCGAGATTCCCGGTACTGTCGAGGCTGTGGGTGACTAGAAGAGTCACGAACTGTACCTTCGTAAGCGCGTATATCCAGGAGATTCTCATCGGGCTGCGCACGCAAGCTGGAGTCTTTACTGAGCAGGTCCCTGTTCGGGCGCCATGTAACGCGGTCACCTCGCTCGACGCTCGGATCGGCTCATCGGTGTCCGGGTTCGAGAGGAGGGGAGACTCAAGCTTACGAGACACAGTATAGGTAGAAAGAGATAGTTTATTCAGTTAGAGAAAGATTCGTCCGCGTAGCGGTAAGATCGCCTTAACTCCCCGATTTGTTCGATAAACGCGAAGGGGTCCTTACCTTCGAAGCATAGGCCCCACTTTCGGATGCGGCCGAGCATTGCGGTAGGATCGGGTGTGGTCGTTTCGGTACGGTTGGTGATCGGCGCGGTATGGTCTGGGGTTGGCTCGACATGGTCTCAGGTCGGCGCGGGCCGTACCGGCGTCGTTTCTTCTTTGTTCGGCATGTCGGTGGTGTCGTGTTCGGGGAATAGCGCGGGATTTTCGGTTACGAAATTTCGCAGTCGATGTCGCAACACGTCGAGATTCCCGGTACTGTCGAGGCTGTGGGTGACTAGAAGAGTCACGAACTGTACCTTCGTAAGCGCGTATATCCAGGAGATTCTCATCGGGCTGCGCACGTAAGCTGGAGTCTCTACTGGGCAGGTCCCTGTTCGGGCGCCATGTAACGCGGTCACCTCGCTCGACGCTCGGATCGGCTCATCGGTGTCCGGGTTCGAGAGGAGGGGAGACTCAAGCTTACGAGACACAGTATAGGTAGAAAGAGATAGTTTATTCAGTTAGAGAAAGATGGATACAGCGTGCAGGGTCTGGCGACAGCGTGCGGTGAAGGCGGTTGCTGGTAGCAGGATCTGCGTAACGCGCAGGCGCAAAGCGATGGTCGCAAAGCGGTGAGAAGCGCAAGCGGCGTGCAATCGTTCCCGGTTTTATTTACAGGCGCGGACGGCGCGATTAGAACTAGCGAACTTATTACTAACAGGCGGCCAGGTATTGCTGGCAGGCTCGAGTGTCACGTCGAGCGCTGCCTAAACAACGGAAGTCGGTTCAATTCGACGGGGCTAAGTACAACCTTGGCCCGAGGTAGGCAGGAGCCGGTTCAACCCGGCGGGGCTGAGTATAACCTTTGCCCTAAGAGGTGCTAGGTAGTGGTGAGATCGGTATCAGGAGCTGGTCGGGATAGGATCTGGTCTCGATGTCTCGGCCGGCCGGGCTTATATACACGGCCAGTGTCCCCTACTGTGCGCCGGCGGTCCGGCGGTGGGAGTCGGTACCGCGTGGGGACCCCGTGAGAGCGAGACAGAGCGTATCGGCGAGCGAGAGCGCATGCTAAACGAGATAGCGCGTGTCGGTGAGCGAGAGCGTAAATCGAGCGGGCGTCCCTGCCGTTACATGATTGAATATTATAATAGTCAATAATCTTTTAAATATTTGATTTAAAGTTTCTAGAAAAGACGAAAAGAAAGACAGAGAGAGAAAGAAAGAGGGAGAGATGGAGGGAAGGATAGGGAAAAAGAGAGAGAGAGAGAGGGAAAAGAAAAAAAGAAGAAATATAATATTAGGTAATAATTTTGTTCAATATTATTAATCGTCCCACGAATCTTCGACGTCTTCCTCGTAGGGCTCGAGCCCGAAGAGACGTCTTAGTTCTAAATGAAGACCGTCCGGGTCGCTATCCTCCCGCACGTTTTCGCGGAATTCGCGCCGTGCCGTCGCGACATTCGTACATCTCGTCGGTGCTCAAAGTTTAAAAATCCAGGAATCTGGATATCGCTCGTATTGTCGTACTATAAATTAAATAAAATCAAATTATAATATACAGGGTGTCGTACACCCCTCTTCTTTCAAAAACTAAGCATTTTATTGTTAGAGAAAAACGTTTTGAACAAAAATTGTATGGTTTTGAGGGGAACATAAGATGGTGTCATTGGTTTGACCTTGGATGGCATCGTTAAGGTCAAGTCAAGGACACCTTTAATTTCTTAAATGGAACCCCCCTTTTTTATTACATATTCCTGTAGCTTATCTCAAGAGCTTTCCAAAACACTATAATAAAGTATTTTTTACATCTAGCTTATTTAATGAAGTGATATCTTCATAGTCAGCATCCAAGGTCTCAATAATAACGTCGTTTCTCGCATCATCGTCAAGTATATCGGCCAACCATTCTTGTTTTTCGTGTCCTTTAACGTACACGATAGGAGGGAGATGCTTCATCTTCCTTTTCCGTCGCACCCATCACAGCTCTCGTAATGAAACGCCTAGCGAAGCTGTATGGAACGTTTCCATCCTCCCATTGAAGTCCATGGTGATGTCCGATTATCCATGAAGCTTGGCATCTCTCAGATTTTGTAAGCGCACGCCATGGTACGGGACTATTGCAAAAAAGTAATTCGTGGAAGTTATTCCAACGTTTCTGTTGCGGTCAATCTCCACACCGTCGAGTTCATATCAAAGTTCAGCAAACATAAACGCGACACAATTGTTGCCCAATACCACTATTGATCCTTCAACTACTTTACGCACCATCAACTTTCCCTCGACGTATAGAAAACTTTCAACATGATAACGTGTACAAATCTTGATGTTGTATCGGTATCCGTATCTCGTCGCTATATCCAAGCGTTGTGTTGGCGTATGGATTGTACGTATGAGTCTCAATCTTGACGATACGATCGTCAAAAATCGGTTCGCCTCCAATATTCAAGATGTCAATCATATCGTTCAAGTATTTCGTACGACGAATCCCAATGATTTTAAAAACTCGCGATTCAACGCGCTGAGCTCCTTTTTAGCGTAACCAGATATCTGATTATTATCACCCAATATCGCAGTCACTCGCCTACTCGCAAAAATATTGTCCCTCGCAAAAATATTGTCTCTCACGTGCTTTCGTTCAACACAAGCATTTCATTTGTCAAACGCTTTATTTTTGCCGCCGCCGTATATGCAATCTTACGGTGAAAACGCCTCTAAAAAATTGTATACGCATACGTCTTGCAAGTTGTTTTAATTGTACGTTGGTCGTTACCGGCAGGCATTTTTATTTTGACATTTTTTTTTCTTGGCCACTATTGAGAACCCTCGTCCTCGCTTGTATGGAGCGAGATAAAGACCGTGACCTTCCATGGCGCGATGGATGTACAATCGAGTCAAAGATTGTACGAAAGATCGTCTCCGTATGTGGAAGACATTTTCGCCTGAAACTCTTGTGACGTCGGTTCAACATCAATTACAAACGTCCGAGGGTCAAAATACATTGCGCCTAATCTATGCGTCGGCAAAACGAGTCAGTCTGTCATTATTGTCTGTATCAAAATGTCGATTAATAAATTTGGATTATCGTTGGGAACACCGAACATCTCATACTCTCAAGAGTAAGAGTGGAAACGAGATGTCGGATACGATCGCAAAGATAATTCGAGACGATGGAAAATGCTCGAAAAATTTTCAAACCGACAGAGGAAAAGAATTTTACAACGCAAATATACAGAAACTCGTGAAGAAACATAGCATTAATCATTATTCGACGTACTATGTAATGAAAGCCTCGGTCGTGGAAAGATTCAACCGAACGTTAAAGAACAATATGTGGAAAATGTTTACGCTTAATGGTAATTACAAGTGGATCGACGCGTTGTCCCGGCTCGTTGGAGAGTACAATGCGCGACAACATCGCACTATCGGTATGAGACCTATCGATGTTACCCCCGCGATCGCCGATAAACTTTTAAATACGGTATACAGCAACGTAAAGATTGCGGCACCGGCAAGATTCAAAGTAGGCAATCCGGTACGCGTAAGTAAAGTCAAGACCATCTTTAAGAAAGATTACACGCCAAATTGATCGACCGAAGTGTTTAAGATCGTTAAAGTGCAGAAAACTAATTCCGTGACCTATGTACTCAAAGATTCGCGCGGATATCCCGTCGCCGGCGGATTATACGAATACGAATTACAACGCGTTGCTAATCCCGACGTACATCTCGTGGAAAAGGTGATACGCAAAGATGTAACGACAGGATCGTCACTATATATAATAATGTAAATAGTGTAAATATGTTTCAAATATAGATATATATATAACCACGCATGCCTCGCTTGCTCATCCCGCTATACCTATCCTACTTGCTCGTCCGCTACGCACGCTATCTCGCTCACATGCACGCCGCATGTGCTATCTCGCTCGCACGTACGCCGTTCGTGCTATCTTGCTCGCGCGTGCGCCGTTCGTGCTATCTCGCTTGCCCCACGAAGAACCGACTCCCACCAGCGGACCGACAACGTATAGTGGGGATGCCGGCCGGGTATATAAGCCCGGCCGACCGAGGCATCGAGACCAGATCCCATCCTGCGATCCAACTCCCGACACCGACCTACCCAGCTACCTCTTGGGGCTAAGGCTTTCCTTAGCTCTGCCGGGTTTCTCTGGCTCTCGCTATCTTACGGGCCAAGGTTTCTCTTGGCCCTACCGGGTTTCTCCGGTTCCTCGGTCATATTAAGTCGAATCCGCCTCGTGCTGCACGCCGCTTCACGCCGACCGCTTCGCGCTTGCACTTCCCGTTGCGCTCGCGTCCTAGCGCCCGTTTGCCACCAAGCGCACGCCTAACACCGCACGGCCCTGCACGCTACTCTGTATATATTTCGCTTTCAATAAACTATCTTTTCTACCTATACTGTGTCTACGCAAGCTTGAATCTCCCCTCCTCTCGAACCCGGACACCGACGAGCCGATCCGAGCGTCGAGCGAGGTGACCGCGTTACATGGCGCCCGAACAGGGACCTGCCCCGTAGAGACTCCAGCTTGCGTGCGCACCCCGATGAAAATCTCCTGGATATACCTGCTAACGAAAGCCCAGCTCGCGACTATTCTAGTCTCCCACGGTCTCGACAGTGCCGGAACTATTGACGCTTTGCGATACCGACTGCGTCAATTCGTAACGAAAAACCCCGGGCTGTTCCCCGAACACGACAACGCCGACATGCCGAACGAGGGAGAGACAATGCCGGGACGGCCCGAGCCAACCCCAGATCATACCGAACCGACTCTACCCGACCCAACCGCGATTTTAGACCGAATCCGGAAATGGGGCCTTTGCTTCGAGGGCAAGGACCCTTTCGCGTTCCTTGAGCGACTAGACGAACTCAAGCGATCCTACCGCTACGCCGACGAGTTGTTCTTCCTCGGGCTGTCCGAGATGTTACGCGGGAACCCATTGCTATGGTACCGTAACAGTTACGAGGACTGGGCGACATGGGACGCCTTCTGTACCGCCTTCCGATTGAAATATCTCCCGCCCGATTATCGCGATCAGCTACGGCAAGACGCCCAAGCGCGACGACAAAGACTGGGGGAGTCTTTCGACCAATACGCCACGGACCTGCTAACGATGATGAGATGCGCTGGGGGCTACACACCACAAGAGAAGGCCCACTTGTTATATAATAACTTGCACTCAAGCTACCAGTTGTACATTCGGCCAGCAGAAGCCACCAGCGTAGCCGAGCTTAGCACCCGGGCAGCCGAGCACGAAAAAGTCCTCCGCCGGCAAAAGGAAGAACAACCGCCGATACGGAGCGTACCCAGCTCACCAACCGCGGCCGCCGTTTACAGCAGAGAGAAATGCTGTTGGCGATGCAAACAACGAAGCCACACCCGCCTCGACTGCAAGCGGCCACCACGCAAATTCTGCTCCCGCTGCGGCAGGGACGGCGTGCTCACCCGAGACTGCCACCCGCCGTCGGAAAACGGCACACGGGCCGGGGAACCAGCGACCGCCACCCGTCCCGACCAAACCACATAAGGTTTATGCCCAGGCCGCACCTAAAAATCCGCCTGCTCGGCCGACACCTATGGGCGCTGCTCGATTCTGGCTCCGAAATGTCCTTCGTGAGTCCGACCATCGCAAAACGAGCCACGTACTGCGGCCACCCCCCTCAGGGGGTCAACCAGCAGATCAACTTGGCCGACGGCACCACCGTTCCGATTACCCATACAGTCGACTTACCGATTATTACCACCGAGCGAACTGTGACACACACCTTCCAAGTCATGCCGAACCTGAGTGGACCAGTGCTGATAGGCATTGACCTCTGGGCCAAACTCGGAATCGCACTTCCAGCGCCTCCAGGCCCAAGCACCAGCACCCAACCAGCAGTATGTGAAATTTCGACCGGGTTGACACCACGAACCCAGAATGAGGACCGGCGGCTAAGAGAGTTCCTGGACAGGGAACTGCCCCGTTCGATTCAATACACGGCCCCACAGATCGTATTGAACATCACATCCACCTCACCACCAACCAGCCGATCAAGCAACGGTACCGACCACGCAACCCGGCCATGCAGGCCGTAAACGATCAAAAGGTCCGAAAGATGGAGGAAGCTGGCGTTATCGAACCGTCACAAAGCGCCTGGAGTTCCCCGGTGGTGCTCGTCAAGAAAAAGGACGGCACATACCGGTTCTGCATTGACTTCCGGAAACTGAACGACGTCACGCGGAAAGATGCGTACCCGCTGCCACATATCGCGGGAACGCTGAACAAGCTCCGGGGCGCGAAATATCTCACGACGCTGGACCTCAAACACGGGTACTGGCAAGTACCGTTGGCACCTGAGAGCCGACCTGCTACCGCTTTCACCGTACCGGGAAGAGGGCTCATGCAGTTCCGAACTATGCCGTTCGATCTGCATTCGGCCCCCGCCACGTTCCAGCGCCTACTAGATGCCGTCTTGGAGCCCGAGCTCGAACTCCACGTCCTGGTCTATCTGGACGACATTGTTATAGCCAGTCCGACCTTCGAAGACCATCTCAAGCATCTGGCTGAGGTCTTCCGCCGACTACAAGCCGCCAAGCTCCGCCTCAATGTCGAGAAGTGCCACTTCTGCCGGAATAGCCTCCGCTATCTGGGGCACATCGTGGACCGACAGGGGATCCGCACCGACCCGACTAAAATCAGCGCTATCGCGAACTGGCCCGCGCCCACCAATCTACAACAGGTCCGCCAATTTCTCGGCCTAGCCTCTTGGTACCGGCGATTCATCGCGGACTTCTCCATCGTCACCGCGCTCCTGACGCGCCTCACGCGTAAGAATGCGCGCTGGGTTTAGACCGAGGCCGAGAACCAGGCTTTCCAGCGCCTCAAGGCGGCCCTGACCTCCGCCCCCGTATTAGCCTGCCCCGACTTCACACAGCCCTTCACGCTGCAAACCGATGCCAGCACGCACGGGCTAGGCGCCGTACTCACGCAGCAGCTTCCGGAGGGGGAACGGGTGGTCGCGTACGCCAGCAGGACGCTGAACCACGCCGAGCGCAATTACAGCGCCACAGAACTGGAGTGCCTTGCCGTGGTCTGGGGGATCCGGCGGATGCGGGATTACCTGGAGAGATACCGCTTTACGGTATTGACCGACCACCAATCTTTGCGGTGGCTTCAACGCCTGGAAGCCCCGTCGGGACGACTCGCCCGTTGGCTGTTCGAACTCCAGCAACATGACATTGAAATTAAGTACCGTCGGGGCTCCCAGAACCAGGTCGCCGACGCGCTCTCGCGCCAACCGGAGGTCGCGGCCGCCCGGCCAACACCCCCATGTAAGTGGTACTACCGGATCAGCCAAGGGGTACGAGCCAGACCGACCGGCCGACCCGAGTACCAAACAGTGTTGTTAGACGGGCCGGTTTTGTCGCGCATGCGCGACGATGAGGCAACGAATACAGTGGTGTAGGAGAAATGGGCGCGTAAGTCTTGGCGGGCTTGGCAAAAGGATAGGCTAGGTTAATGTATATAATACTTATTTTAATATGGATATAAATGGAAAAGGAGCAATTAAGAAACGTAAGATTAGGAACTTCTTATCTTCATGGCTAGATGAAAATGTTTTCAAAGGATGGTTGGCTCCTTACCACCAAGAAAATAAAGCAATGTGTACTGCATGCAATAAGGTCATCAGATGTTGTAAAACAGATTTGATTAAACACTCACAGACGGTCAAACACATTGAAAATATAAATTTAAAAAAGATTGATAATAATAATAATGATAAATTAACAGAATTGTCACATATAGATAAAGTCAAACGAGCCGAAATTAAATTAGCAGCATTTTTTGCTGAACACAATATCGCTTTTTGTACCGCAGATCACTTAATTCCACTATTGAAGGATATTTGCGTAGATCCTAAAATTGTACAAGAACTTGCATTAGGCCGACTTAAATGTACAAATATCGTTAAAAATATAATAGCAAAACGCGAAACCGAAAAAATTGTTGATAATTTAAAGTCTTGTAGATTTTCAATTTTAATCGATGAAAGTACAGACATTTCAGACACAAAAATAATGTGCATTCTTGTTCGATATATTTCTCCTTTAAATAACAAAGTTGTGACACAATTATTAGAATTAGTATCTATAGATGCCAAAGATTGTTCCGCGAATAAACTTTTTGAAGTTTTTAAAAATCTTTTAAAAGAAAAACAAATTCCAATTAGAAATATTGTCGGAATGGCATGTGATAATGCATCAGTTATGACTGGATGCAATAATTCTTTTATGCAGCATTTAAAATTAGAAGTACCGCGATTAGTAATGCTAAAATGTATTTGCCATTCCTCCGCGTTTGTAGCCAGTAAAGCTTGCGAAAAATTGCCTTCATCTTGTGAACATTTAATTAGAAGTATTTCGACTTATATTTCGGGTAGTGCGAAAAGATGTGCAATTTTACGAGAATTTCAAGAATTCTTCAATGTGGAAAAGAACAAGTTATTAAAATTATCAAATACGAGATGGCTTATTTTACAAAAATGCGTTGTTAGAATCCTTAAAAATTGGGAAGTTTTGAAGAATTATTTCATTTTAGCAGTAGTTGAAGACAAATAAAAATCTGCGGAAATCATTTTATCTCAATTGAATGATAACACAATTAAGGCATATTTTTTATTTTTAAAATATGTATTAAATTTTTTTAATAACTTTAATGCCTTATTTCAATCACGTAAAATTTTAGTTCACAAATTATTTGAAAGTAGTAAACAATTGATTCTTCAAATAGCTCAAAATTTTATGACTGTAAATTCATTAAAATGTATTAGTAATTTAGATATAGATGACGAACAAAATATATTAAATTTGGAAAATATATATGTGGGACCAGAATGTGAGAATCTTTTAGAATTATTATCTTTGGAATGTAGATTGCCAATTAAATTAGCATGTTTAACTTTTTATAAAACGGCAGTTCAAGAAATGCTAAAACGTTTACCGTATAAGGATCCTCTTTTTGAACATTTAAGTTTTTTAGAACCGAAAATTGCTCTTTATTATGAAAATAGAATAAAAATTAAAGATTTAACTCATATTGCCATGATTGTAGAAGATATAGATATTACTAAATTAGCTTTTGAATGGAGAATGTTACCATCCATTCTTGACGATGAAAAAAAAGAAGAATTAGCTTCTTTAGAGATCGATGATATGTGGAGCAAAATAGTAGCATATAAAGATTTCAATGAGGAAATAATGTTTGCAAATTTAAAGTTATTGGTCAAAGTAGTTCTTTCTTTTCCTCATTCTAATGCCGAGGCTGAACGAATTTTTTCTATAGTAACTGATGTAAAAAGTAAAAAAAGAAACCGATTATGTAACGATACTGTTTCTGCAATTTGTGTTGTTCGGTCAAGCTTTCAAACGGAAGGTATTAATTGCACTAATTTTGAAATCGGTCCTAAGCATTTAGAACTGCACAGTGCACAAAATTTATATAGTAATCAAAACAAATCTGATGAGACTTATGAGACTTATTATTTTTTTTATTATTATTTTGCTTAGAGTCAAACATCTAGCCAATATTTTCTAATGCATGCTCATTTTTATTATTAATATTATTAATCATTTCAGAATTTAAGTTAACGAAATCAAAGAAACATTTGATGTGGAAATTATTTTTGTAAATAATCGTTAATTATTATTTTTCTTATATTTAAAAATC
>NW_021851121.1:167213-175044 GCF_003651465.1 Formica exsecta
TTGATCCTAGCGTGCATCAACCGGTTTGCGTCCTCTTGCTGACAATAATCGTAAGCGTTTCGTCCAATTTGTATGCCCAATACATCTAATATTCGAAGATAGGCATCGGCTCCGTCATTGAAAGTACTCGCAGCCACATAAGCAGCAGTTTCAATTATTCTAAGGCTGCCAAAAGTCGATTTCGGAGCGATCTTCCAAATTTTCTGATTATAGCTTTCATTATTGTTTTGTGTATAACCTCCTAGACACCTTTGCAGCAATTCTTCTTTACTTAGGGCTTCGTACACAGGTTTAATGGCTGTTTGAACGATGTCCAGTAACGCAGGTTTATGTACGTAATTCTTGAGAGTCCCTGCAGTCTTCCCTTGCTGCTCGCATTTTCGTTCATATCTTTGTCAATTTTGTGAATATTTTAATGCGCTTTGAATCATTGATTTTTGAAACTATATACAATTTAATAAGCCGATAAAAAAAATCGATTTTTTTTACTCGACATAGGTATGTAACCCCTTAAATGTACAAATATCGTTAAAAATATAATAGCAAAACGCGAAACCGAAAAAATTGTTGATAATTTAAAGTCTTGTAGATTTTCAATTTTAATCGATGAAAGTACAGACATTTCAGACACAAAAATAATGTGCATTCTTGTTCGATATATTTCTCCTTTAAATAACAAAGTTGTGACACAATTATTAGAATTAGTATCTATAGATGCCAAAGATTGTTCCGCGAATAAACTTTTTGAAGTTTTTAAAAATCTTTTAAAAGAAAAACAAATTCCAATTAGAAATATTGTCGGAATGGCATGTGATAATGCATCAGTTATGACTGGATGCAATAATTCTTTTATGCAGCATTTAAAATTAGAAGTACCGCGATTAGTAATGCTAAAATGTATTTGCCATTCCTCCGCGTTTGTAGCCAGTAAAGCTTGCGAAAAATTGCCTTCATCTTGTGAACATTTAATTAGAAGTATTTCGACTTATATTTCGGGTAGTGCGAAAAGATGTGCAATTTTACGAGAATTTCAAGAATTCTTCAATGTGGAAAAGAACAAGTTATTAAAATTATCAAATACGAGATGGCTTATTTTACAAAAATGCGTTGTTAGAATCCTTAAAAATTGGGAAGTTTTGAAGAATTATTTCATTTTAGCAGTAGTTGAAGACAAATAAAAATCTGCGGAAATCATTTTATCTCAATTGAATGATAACACAATTAAGGCATATTTTTTATTTTTAAAATATGTATTAAATTTTTTTAATAACTTTAATGCCTTATTTCAATCACGTAAAATTTTAGTTCACAAATTATTTGAAAGTAGTAAACAATTGATTCTTCAAATAGCTCAAAATTTTATGACTGTAAATTCATTAAAATGTATTAGTAATTTAGATATAGATGACGAACAAAATATATTAAATTTGGAAAATATATATGTGGGACCAGAATGTGAGAATCTTTTAGAATTATTATCTTTGGAATGTAGATTGCCAATGAAATTAGCATGTTTAACTTTTTATAAAACGGCAGTTCAAGAAATGCTAAAACGTTTACCGTATAAGAATCCTCTTTTTGAACATTTAAGTTTTTTAGAACCGGAAATTGCTCTTTATTATGAAAATAGAATAAAAATTAAAGATTTAACTCATATTGCCATGATTGTAGAAGATATAGATATTACTAAATTAGCTTTTGAATGGAGAATGTTACCATCCATTTTTAACGATAAAAAAAAAGAAAAATTAGCTTCTTTAGAGATCGATGATATGTGGAGCAAAATAGTAGCATATAAAGATTTCAATGAGGAAATAATGTTTCCAAATTTAAAGTTATTGGTCGAAGTAGTTCTTTCTTTTCCTCATTCTAATGCCGAGGCTGAACGAATTTTTTCTATAGTAACTGATGTAAAAAGTAAAAAAAGAAACCGATTATGTAACGATACTGTTTCTGCAATTTGTGTTGTTCGGTCAAGCTTTCAAACGGAAGGTATTAATTGCACTAATTTTGAAATCGATGCTAGGCATTTAGAACTGCACAGTGCACAAAATTTATATAGTAATCAAAACAAATCTGATGAGACTTAATTTTGCTTTTATTTTTTTTATTATTATTTTGCTTAGAGTCAAACATCTAGCCAATATTTTCTAATGCATGCTCATTTTTATTATTAATCATTTTTATAATTTCAGAATTTAAGTTAACGAAATCAAAGAAACATTTGATGTGGAAATTATTTTTGTAAATAATCGTTAATTATTATTTTTCTTATATTTAAAAATCTAATATAGAATTCCAATTAATTTATATAATATAATTAAATATTTTATATTATTTGTTATTTATTGTATTTATATTTTATATTGTTTATATTATGTTTTCTTGTTTATTTTAATTTTATTTTTATGTTACTTCATAATATTTCTAAACGTTTATTTAAAGGAATTTTTAATTTTTATGAAACAGATATTAACATTTTTTTTATTTTTATAATAAGTGCAATACTTAAACATTTTTATAATGTATAAAAATTTAATGTAACAAAATGTACTTTGATTTTATGAATATTGGTGAGGTTTTAGGCAGTTTTCCTTACCCTTGCAACAAATGTTGGTATTCTATGAGATTCTGCCAAATAAAATAATTTATTTTTATTTAAAAGTGCCTTTTATTTCATAAATTATTTCACCCTCCTTCTTGTTTTTCAGTTGACACTTTATTAATAAATATTGATTGATATATATAAAATATATTAAAATTTTTAGAAAATTTTGTATAGGCGATTAACGGTGAACTAACGAACCCCTTTTTACTAGTAACGGGCACTTTACTGAAGTCACATTTGACGCGCATGCGCGAAGAAACCGGCCTGTCTAACAACACTGGTACCAAATCCAGGACGGCCACCTATACAGACACATCCTGCACGACCTAGACTTCCGGGAGATGGCCGCGGGCGAGCAATGGAAGCGATGCGTTCCCACACCAGAACGATCCGCCTTGCTCCAGCGCTACCATGACGCTCCCACGTCTGGCCACCTAGGCACCGCCAAAACGATAGCCCGCATCGCTCAGTAGTATTATTGGCCGGGGATGTTTAGGGACATCGCGCGGTACGTACTCTCGTGCACCACCTGCCTGGCGCACAAGGCGTCACAGCTTCGACCGGCCGGGAACCTTCGCGCGACTCCCGTCACCGCCCCGTGGCAGCAGGTCGCTATCGACCTGGTCGGGCTTCTCCCCCGCTCAACCCGGGGACACACATGGCTCTTGACCATGCAAGACCGTTTTACGAAGTGGATCGAGGTCACCCCACTGCGAAAGGCCACGGCAACCAATGTGACTAAGGCCTTCACCGACTAAGTGATCTACCGCCACGGGTGCCCCGAGAGATTGCTGACCGACAACGGGACGCAGCTGAAATCGTCGCAGTTGGCCAAAGTATTACAAACCTTTGGCATCCAACACCGTACCACGCCGCCGTACACGCCACAATGTAACACGGTCGAACGAGCGAATCGTACGATAAAAACCATGATCGCCCAGTACGTAGGGAAAAACCAGAAGAGCTGGGACGAGCACGTACCCGCCCTCCAGTACGCCTTCAACACCGCCTGGAACGAGGCGACCGGGTACAGTCCTGCCTACCTCAACCATGGCAGAGAACTAGCCCGGCCGCACCCCGAAAACCGGCAACGCCAGCGAGCCGCCGCCGCACCGAAAACAACAGAGCGGCATTTGAGGGAGGCGCACGAGCTCGTACAAATCCACCTGGCCCGAGCATTTCAACACCAAGAGCGCCACTACAACCTACGGCGACGAAACTGGCAGCCACGAATTGGGGAGCTCGCGTGGAGAAGAAACCACGCCCTCTCCAATAAGGTCAACGCGTTTAACGTGAAATTGGATCCGAAGTTTGTGGGGCCCTTAGAGATACGGCGGATTGTGTCCCCGGTAATCGTGGACCTCCGAGATCCACAGGGGCGCTGGCACCGCCACGTCCACGTCCAGGAACTAAAAGAACACCCGGACCAGACCGAAGATGACCAAGACCAGTAGGAACAACCTCGACGAACCGAGGGCACCACACCCAAACAACGCCGCCGTGGCACCGGCCCTGGCCGAACGCAAACGCCGGTACCGCCGAGATCGGCACACAACCCCCGGCAAAAGCGCGACCGCCGTTAACAACCGCCGATACATCCAAACACCGCCCGGTAAGGTAGTGATCGCTAATAGCGACGAGCGATATGCGCAAAAACCGCGAACAACCCGGGGTAAAGATACGTTGACCGACCGCGACCAGCAAACATATAAGCCCAAAACAACACCGGAGGGCGCCCAGCTAGCCGCAACAACAACCCGCGCCACATCCCCGCGACGGGTATAAAAGTCCGCGAGCCGGGAAATCAAGCGATCAATCGATCAATAGTTGCCATGCCAACGCAAGCTGAGCGTGAGCAGCTAGAAGCGCTATTCGGGAGGTGGTCGTTCGACAGCGATCTATCGGATGGGCCAGAACCACCTCCCGCCGAGCCACCACCGAGCGGAGCAACGCGACCCCGGGCCGACGCCACCCGCCGACCACCGCCACGGGTGGGCACGTCGATACAGCGGGGCGACGCTGAAACCAGAAGGAAAGTCCTCCCCCTGGCCACCCCGCCGCCACTGCCGGATCGCCAACAGGCGGACATCGGTCCCAAGGACCGCACGCCCGACGACGAGGCCGGCCGCAGCGCCGCGAGACGTCCGGCCCCGACCGGCCGCCAGCCCGACCGTCACCCAAGCGCCGCCACGACCAGCAGCGGTCCCGCAACGACAGGCGCCGGTCCGACCACCAGCTCCACCAGACCGACATTCCGCACCGGCCCCGTGCCGACCAGCCGTCGGAACAACCAGGCCCCGACCGACGCCGGCGACGGCTCGCTGCGCCGCCACCGCACCACCAACACAACGACCGCCGGTCACCGCTCCACGACGGCCCGTGGAAGCCGTGGGCACCCGGCTTCCGGAGCCAACCACGGTCCGCGTGGCACCCGGACGGGCCATCTGGGTACCACATTACGCCCGTCATGTCGAGCGCCGGTTCCGACAGTGGACTCCGGAGGGCCAGTGGGTCCTCCGCTTCAACCACGATGGGACCCTCCGGAGCACCCACCTAAACCGGGCCACCACCAACACGGCTCACCGGCACGCTCGACCCGAAAAAGGGGGGGGGTGATGTAACGACAGGGTCGTCACTATATATAATAATGTAAATAGTGTAAATATGTTTCAAATATAGATATATATACAGGGTGGTCCTCGTAACGGTCGCCAACCACGTATGCCTTGCTTGCTCATCCCGCTATACCTATCCTACTTGCCCGTCCGCTACGCACGCTATCTTGCTCACACGCACGCCGCTTGTGCTATCTTGCTCGCACGTACGCCGCTCGTGCTATCTCGCTCGCGCGTGCGCCGTTCGTGCTATCTGGCTTGCGCGTGCGCCGTTCGTGCTATCTCGCTCGCGCGTGCACCGTTCGTGTTATCTCGCTTGCCCCACGAAGAATCGACTCCCACCAGCGGACCGACAACGTATAGTGGAGATGCCGGCCGGGTATATAAGCCCGGCCGACCGAGGCATCGAGACCAGATCCCATCCTGCGATCCGACTCCCGACACCGACCTAACCAGCTACCTCTTGGGGCTAAGGCTTTTCTTAGCTCTGCCGGGTTTCTCTGGCTCTCGCTACCTTACGGGCCAAGGTTTCTCTTGGCCCTACCGGGTTTCTCCGGTTCCTCGTACCAGCCCGGGCTGAGGTTTTCTCAGCCCCGCCGGGTTTCTCCGGTTTCCGTTGCAGGCGGAGCTTGACGTGACACACGGGCCTGCCGGCAATACCCAGCCGCCTAGCCTAACCATAGTCATAAGTGCATGTAGATACCGCGCCGTAATTATAAGCCTGCTAGTAATAAGTGCGGTTAACTGTAAGTCCGCGCCAGTGATGCCAGAATTGAGACGCGAGCAACATGCAACCGAGGTGGAGGGGATAACACACACAAGCGCAAACCGCGTACGTGTGAGCTCGTTGCTTCGGCTAGCTTCGGATAGCAGAAGAGGACAGATATTCTGTTTTCTGTCTCTCTTCTTCCTATCGAGCCGGCAACTATAGCGACGGGCGTACGGGCGACAGCGACGGGCGATGTTGCTCGCTTCTTGATTCTTGATATACATGAGCGTTAAATGTTTTTTTTTTACAGCCTTTTCATGTCATATAATAAATGTTTTTTCCAACTTTCCTTCCTACATTATATATTAAATGATTTCTCACGCTTTCGATATTATATATTTATATTAGAGTTATAAGAGAAAATTCATTATTACATTAAAACAATATTGCTTTAATTAATTTTTTTTGTTTAGGTATACTGCATATAAAAGTATTCGAGTAAAATACTCGAAGATTAAACATTATATTAAACATTTCATATTCTACATACTGAGAAAAAAAATAATTTGATAGTAAAAAATTTTATTTTATTCGAGAAAACTATTTATTCGGTGAATTTTAATAACGTTTTTGTTTATATTTAAATCTTTAAGTTTCTTAAGTAAAATATATTTATTTAGTAAATATAATAAATATTAAATATATTTTTCTTATCAAAAACAATATCTAGATTATTAAAAAATATTATTTAAATGAAAAGAAATTATACAAAGATAAAAAATGAATATTGTTAGAACAAATCAATTTTTAAAATACAAGTGTGTAAAAAATATCTTGTCTGTAAAAGACATCACATTTGTAAAAAACAAGTGTGTAAAAAATTCTTGTCTGTAAAAGACATCACATTTTTAAGAAACAAGTGTGTAAAAAATATCTTATCTATAAAAGACATCACACTTGTAAATGAAAGATACAATATAATATATAACATACAGTGGTATAATAGAGTTCCAGGCGAAGGTCCACTTAAAAAAACCGAACGCGCCATTGGTAATACTCCATGGGTGGTGTGGAAAAGCACCATTCATTATGTAAAGCCATCCTAAATACATAATACTAATCAATATATAATATTTAATCAAATATGTATTTTAGACAATTAGATTTTTTGTTATTAAAAATCAATTCATTTCATTTAAATATATGAGCGATTTACTAATTTCTTCGTTAGATGATGTATTTTCTCGCATTCTTACAAATGGATATAAAGTTTGACTAGTAATATAAGATTTAAAACGTAGCAGTGTTCAATCAGTTTAATTTCTGATTATATCTGATATAAGCCCAACACAAGATTCAGAATATTAAACTGATTGAATTGAGCACGATAAATATTTGTAAACTGTTTGTTTGAAGCACAAAAAGTAGGAGTTTAATTCTCATATAAATTATATATGTCGAGTTGTATAAATGAAATTTGTAACTATTTCCAAAATTTATTATTTATTTTATTAAGTTAAACCCCAATGCTTTGTAAATATATTTACAATTGCAAATATTATTTCTCCAATTTAAAAATATATTTACAACCTTTTGATACTATATATTTATACCAGAGTTATAAGAAAATACATTATTACATTAAAACAATACTGCTTTAATTAATACATATTTTTTTATTTAAATATATAAAAGTGCTGGCATAATATATATATTTTTATTCTTTCAGTATATTATTAACAAAAATTATTTGATTTGTTCTAACAATATTCATTTTTTATCTTTGTATAATTTCTTTTCATTTAAATAATATTTTTTAATAATCTAGATATTGTTTTTGATAAGAAAAATATATTTAATATTTTTTTTATTTTCTAAATAATTATATTATATTTTTTT
>NW_021851121.1:183729-185615 GCF_003651465.1 Formica exsecta
GAGATGGATGCTTGGTTCGTGCCTCCTCCCGCCTTAAATCCCCCCCTCGCTTCACTCGACGTGACACTCGGGCCTGCCGGCAATACCCAGCCGCCTAGCCTAACCGTAGTCATAAGTACATGTAGATACCGCGCCGTAATTATAAGCCGTTAGTAATAAGTCCGCTAGCTATAACCGCGCCGTAATCTTATAACCGGATAGTAATAAGCTCACTAGTTATAACCGCTCCGTAGAATTAACCCTGCTAGTAATAAGTCCGGTAAGTCCGCGCTTGCGAACCGCGCCGTAATTATAAGCCTGCTAATTATAAGTCCGTACCTGCGAATCGCGCCGTAATTATAAACCGCTAGGAATAAGCCCGACCGGGATAACCGCGTCGCGATTAACCCGCGTGTAAATAACGTCACCGTAGATACTAAGCTAACGCGCATGTAAATAAAGTGATATTAAGTCGAATCGGCTTCGCGCTGCACGCCGCTTCACGCCGACCGCTTTGCGCTTGCACTTCCCGCTGCGCTCGCGTCCTAGCGCCCGTTTGCCGCCAAGCGCACGCCTAACACCGCACGGCCCTGCACGCTACTCTGTATATATTTCGCTTTCAATAAACTATCTTTTCTACCTATACTGTGTCTACGCAAGCTTGAATCTCCCCTCCTCTCGAACCCGGACACCGACGAGCCAATCCGAGCGTCGAGCAAGGTGACCGCGTTACAACAATAAATATACGTAATTGTTGTTTACAATAAATATACATAAATTTTATTTATAACGGTATTTTGTAATGTCCCCACGGTAGCATATTGGTGGTTTCGGGTACGATATACCGCTTGTCGTACGGACTTAAAGCAATTTTTGTCTCTCGAATAATGTATATTTCGTGTAATTTAGATCTTATACAAGACTGCTGACGCGTCATTTCAATCTCTTCGTTCAAATACCACGTGTAATCGTCGAACGTTATCGCTCTCGCGACGACGTTATTCTTGACGCCTTTTACCTTTTTTGTGTCTTTCTTACCATCTACTCGCAACGCGTACATTTTTGCCCTAAGCCCGACGAATTTGGTCATGATGG
This sequence comes from Formica exsecta, assembly GCF_003651465.1. Taxonomy (NCBI): domain Eukaryota; kingdom Metazoa; phylum Arthropoda; class Insecta; order Hymenoptera; family Formicidae; genus Formica; species Formica exsecta. Next base: position 184,804 of record NW_021851121.1, read on the forward strand.
CGCCATTATTTTCATCCTTCATTAAATCCGGTATCTTTTTATTCGCGAGCGGTATACCGTACACATTGTCCACCGCATAATCGCTGGTATCGAATCTGTCGACGTTGCGCTTCCAGACGTTCTCGGCGTGCGCGTAATCGCTTTTGGATATCGTGTCACCGGTCAAGGAACTGTAAAATGATTCGCGCGGTGGTAAACACATATCTTGCAACCTGTCGACGCAGTCAATATATTCGTACGGAAAGACGCCCTTCCGTGTTAATAAATTGAAATTGTCATTCGATAAATTTAGAAATTCAGATTTTATTAGTATTCGCGACAATGCCCACCCGCTATCGCGTTCCTGAAATTCTTCGAGCGATGCTAGAGTGGGCTCGACAACGCGCCGCTCGTACCATTTGCGTAAATCTGTTGTGCGAAAGAGTTCATAGTTTCTCGTATTGATACTTTTATTTGCGCGTTTATCACCCGTCACAAATTCACCATTGAACACTGTATTAATTTTCACATTAAAGTGTTTTTTCAGCACGGTTTGCACATGTTCGAGCACAATGTCTTTGGCATCCTCGAAAAATTGACGAGGCTCGATGTGATTATGATTTATAACCGCACCAGTCAATATGCGGCTCTCGAACGCCGTATCGATCTCTCGCCAAATCAATCCGTGTTGCCGCGTACTGCATCCTGCACCCGCGTGTACGAAACGCCTGCGTAATGAGTTCTTCAATCCCTCGAGTCGTGCGATTCGGGCAATCAGCGATTGTCGAATCCCGATCGATAATCGTGGACGTTTGATTCGACTTTGCTCTTCC
>NW_021851121.1:185915-190751 GCF_003651465.1 Formica exsecta
AAGGTTTCGATGGATCGTACGACTGCATATACTTGTTATTAGCATGTGCGTATCTGTTGGAACATTGACTCAAACCACCGCGTATTCCGCGTTCGATAAATAAAACCATGTCGATATCTGTAAGCAGTTCGAATGTAATATTCGTATGTTTCAACATGGCGTCCAATGTGTATCCGGGAAGAGTATGGTAATACGCGGGGTCGAGCCCATAACTTTTAATACAACTCTCGCGGAAATTTTCAAAAATGTCTGCTAATAACAATACATCAATTTTGAGATACAAGTTGCTATATTCGCCCAGCGTTCGAATGGAGAACCGCTTCCAGACGTTCTCGGCGTGCGCGTAATCGCTCTCGGATATTGTGTCACCGGTCAAGGAACTGTAAAATGATTCGCGCGGTGGTAAACACGTATCTTGCAACCTGTCGACGCAGTCAATATATTCGTACGGAACGACGCCCTTCCGTGTTAATAAATTGAAATTGTCATTCGATAAATTTTGAAATTCAGATTTTAAAATTTTGAGTTTGTCTTTATTCAAGAATGATGCCAATTTATCGAGACTAGCTGTGAGAAATTTATACGAATCGATAAAACGCAATTTAATATGATTTTTCCATTTCTCTTCGCCAAGTTTAACATTTTTCGTAAACAATATATATTTTTCCTTTGTTATCAGAAGTAACTCGATTCTCCCTTCGAACGATGTAGCTATTTCCTTAATAATAAAATGTGCGTCGTAACCGGATAAATTATGAAAAACTATTGGAATGCAAAAAGAATCTTTATAATTTAAATTGCAATTTGAATGCGCGGGACCTCTGTACTGCCCGGTCAGATGGCAATGATCGCGTACGCCTGTGTCATCTTGGACGAATGGTTTTTCGCAAATATGGCATTGTGTCGCGCTATGAAATTTTTCCCATTCATCAGATGTTAAATTTACCATGGGGACATTAGCTGATAAAATACTTTTTACACACAGTGCTAAATTTTTAAGTTCTTCGACGAACCATGACATGCAATCGGTACCGCGACGAGAATGATACGCGGATAACGATTCGTCGTATGAACAATGTACATAATAGGCTATGCTAAATACTTTGTGATGTTGGTAGTTTCTCTCTTCCTCCGTCTTCTCTAAAACGCACTCCAGATCGGCGTATACGACGAAAGGAAGCCGCTCCTTCCGATTATAATTGTTGAACGTGAGCCACTTGTCCTTATCGCTCGGTAATTGGATAGCGCACTCGTTCATCTCTCGACAGTCCATCGTATGTGATTGTAACTTGTCATTCGAATCAAAGTAGTGCAAACATCTGTAAAAAGAAATACTTTTTTATTTTTTGTTCAATTATTTGTACAATGTATTTTATTAAATATATACGTACCGATCGCAGATATATTTTTGACCATTATGTTTGCTCAATTGCGAACTCACGAGCTTGGATAGATTCTTGATCCACGCGAAATGTCCAACGTTGTTGTCTTCCACGTACAGCAAGTTGACGTGTTTGTCTCTCTTTAGCTCACTCAGACGTATCAGGACAATGTTCTCTTTCTCGATACTATATACATTTATAGAGATATCGTTGGCAAGTTCGAATTTTTTTATTTGATTCACAGTCACTGAAAACTCAATGTCCTGGAGATTCAGTACTGTTGTATAATGTGGATACGAAGATACTCGATAAACATAACTTTCAGCTGGATGTAGAGCGGCTACCACAGACCACGCAAAACACGCATTGTCATTAGATTGCACGTTAATCACCGCTCTCTTCATCATTATCGCCCGCGGTAATTTTATGTGACATCCCGCGCGCAAAGGATTATATTTATTTATATTCACAGTTAAATCGAGTATTCGCGACAATGCCCACTCGCTATCGCGTTCCTGAAATTCTTCGAGCGATGCTAGAGTGGGCTCGACAACGCGCCGCTCGTACCATTCGCGTAAATCGGTTGTGCGAAAGAGTTCATAGTTTCTCGTATTGATACTTTTATTTGCGCGTTTATCACCCGTCACAAATTCACCATTGAACACTATTAACTTTTACATTAAAGTGTTTTTTCAGCACGTTTTGCACGTGTTCGAGCACGATGTCTTTGGCATCCTCGAGAAATTGACGAGGCTCGATGTGATTATGATTTATAACCGCACCAGATTAGCACAAATTAACCTTGATAATTATTCTTATTTTCACGATTTTAGTCATGTTTTGACACGCGCGTTTGAATTCTGATATCTGGGGTGATGCGGTAGCGTCGCGACGCCAAGTATATATAAAAATTCGTTCCAGCTTGTCAACGGTTTACCTATGTACAGGGGCTGCGACGCTACCAAGTAGCTTATCCGGAATTTTAGGTCTAGTAAACTTTCGACTAACAAGGGGAGGGCCAAACGTGCCCATCTCAGATTCAAGCGGTGATTTTTCTATGAATAGTCCTTAATGAGAAAGAAATTGTGTTAAAGTTTTAGCGCGCGCTTTTCACGCATTCGTCCAAAAAAAATTATGAAAGATTTTCCAGCATGACTTAACCGCTTCGCGATAAACGATAATCGAAGCGACCGTGTGGCTGAGCGGGTAGCGCTCAGGTCTTGATAACTAGCGGACTTAGTACTAACAGGCTTACGACTAGCAGGTCTATTACTACGAGGCTTAGAACTAGCGGACTTATCTCTATTTTGCGACTAATATTTACAGCGCGGTCTGTACATGCACTTATAAGCTACTGTCAGGTTAGGCGGCTAGGTATTGCCAGCAGGCTCGAGTGTCACGTCGAGCACTGCCTGAGCAACGGAAGTCGGTTCAACCCGACAGAGCCAAGTACAGCCTTGGCCCCAGGTAGAGGTGAGAGCTGGTGCAACCCAGCGGGGTCGAGGGCAACCTCGACTCCAGGAGCGGAGTAGGCAGGAGCCGGTACAACCCGGCGGGGTCGAGGGCAACCTCGACTCCAGGTATAGCGTGTCGGTACAACCCGACGGAGCTGAGTTCAACCTCAGCCCCAAGAGGCAGTGTTGTTCTCGGGGACGCTTTCTCGCACATGCGCAGCGCATTGGTAGAGAAATCCAGCGACGGCGTATGTAGTACATATTTGTGTACGTACATTACTTACAATAATATGTTTAATGCCAGAAATTTTTTAAGCTAATTATAATCGTCTTTTATTAATTTTTTATTATTTATTTGTGATTCATTAATTTGTAAAACATTTTAGATTATTCTTAACATTATCTGAGCAGAGGGCTTAACAGTACCCTTTTTCTTATAAATTTGACACGTATCTTAAGGCCATGTTTAACGCGCATGCGCGAGAAAGCGTCCCCGAGAACAACACTGCATACGCCATTATATCTTGAATAATTCGATATAAGCTTCAGCCGAAGCATGTCCAAATATGCAATTGTTGTCGTTGCGCGAACGTATCAGGTGGAAAGCGTAAAGGTCAAGTTCCACCTGCGTCGCATCGTGGGTGATCACGGCTGACACCCGTTTGGACATCGCCCGATTAAACACGTAGTATTGAACACGTTCGGATTGGACACCGCACGATTAGACACATTATATGGATGGGAAAGTGTATGCGTAGTCGCAGTGGGTTCCGGCCCCCTACGGGAAGCTTCACTTCTGAAAGATATAATCTAACCTAAACCAAATTTTAGTTTTAAATCAGAAATAAGTTTGGATTAGGTTATATCTTTCGAAAATGGAGCCTCTCCCCCAGTGGAGAGAAACCCACTGCGTCTATGCATACGCTTTCCCATCCACACAACAATCGTGCGGTGTCTAATCGTGCGGTGTCCAATCGTGCAGTGTGCGTGTCCAATCGTGCGATGTCTAATTCGAATGTGTCCAATTCTACGTGTCCAATCGAGTGGTGTCCGATCGTTATGTGTTCAAATGGGATACGCCCCGTGATCACACGCTCACATATAAGGAGATGACCACCCAATGTTGTTCTCGGGGACGCTTTCTCGCGCATGCGCAGCGCATTGGTAGAGAAATCCAGCGACGGCGTATGTAGTACATATTTGTGTACGTACATTACTTACAATAATATGTTTAATGCCAGAAATTTTTTAAGCTAATTATAATCGTCTTTTATTAATTTTTTATTATTTATTTGTGATTCATTAATTTGTAAAACATTTTAGATTATTCTTAACATTATCTGAGCAGAGGGCTTAACAGTACCCTTTTTCTTATAAATTTCACACGTATCTTAAGGCCATGTTTAACGCGCATGCGCAAAAAAGCGTCCCCGAGAACAACATTGCCAAGAGGTAGTAGGTAGTTGGTGAGATCGGTATCAGGAGCTGGTCGGGATAGGATCTGGTCCCGATGTCTCGGCCGGCCGAGCTTATATACTCGGCCGGTGTCCCCCACTGTGCGCCGGCGGTCCGGCGGTGGGAGTCGGTACCGCGTGGGGACCACGCGAGAGAGAGATAGCATGCAAAGCGAGATAGCGCGTGTCGGTGAGCGAGAGCGTAACTCGAGAGGGAACGCGCATGCGTTAGGCAACCATTTATGTTATTATGAAAAACTCGCGCAATATTTATTTATGTAATGCTAAAATGTTGCTGGGAACGAAAAAAACAAAATTATACAAAAAAAAATTACACTCGGGGATTCTAACCAGCGATCCCGCGCTTACAAGATCTGAGCGCTACCCGCTCAGCCACACGGTCGCTTCGATTATCGTTTATCGCGAAGCGGTTAAGTCGTGCTGGAAAATCTTTCATAATTTTTTTTGGACGAATGCGTGAAAAGCGCGCGCTAAAACTTTAACACAATTTCTTTCTCATTAAGGACTATTCATAGAAAAATTACC
>NW_021851121.1:192592-193729 GCF_003651465.1 Formica exsecta
CGTAATATATTTATTTATATTGCACTGTGAATTTTTTGTTTATATAATTATTATTTTACTAATTAACATATTTCTTACGATTAAATAAAACATTGTTCATTTTCTTCTGGTTTTTATAGAAAGAAATTTATGTTATTATGAAAAACTCGCGCAATATTTATTTATTTAATGCTAAAATGTTGCTGGGAACGAAAAAAATAAAATTATACAAAAAAAAAAATATACACACGGGGATTCTAACCAGCGATCCCGCGCTTACAAGATCTGAGCGCTACCCGCTCAGCCACACGGTCGCTTCGATTATCGTTTATCGCGAAGCGGTTAAGTCATGCTGGAAAATCTTTTATAATTTTTTTTGGACGAATGCGTGAAAAGCGCGCGCTAAAACTTTAACAAAATTTCTTTCTCATTAAGGACTATTCATAGAAAAATCACCGCTTGAATCTGAGATGGGCACGTCTGGCCCTTCCCTTGTAAGATATTTTAATAACTAAAGCAGTAATGAAAAATCTAACGGCACTTTTATTATATAATGTGAATACAAGCTTTCGATTGCGACCGGTTCGAATAACATTGGTGCAGTCAATCCCGAGATAAAAAATAATTTATGAAATATTTTTCCTAAATAATAAGAAATAGAGGTAAATATGCATATTAGGTTACACCTCACCGATGACTTTGACCTTGACATATGTTGTCAAGGACATAACCCTGAGTAACTTTTAAAGTTCAACGCAAACCTATGTGTGTAGTTTTTTTATAGTGGAGTCCACTGCGTCCACGCACATACTTTCCCATCCACACAACAATTGTGGGGCGGACTTCGCTTTGCTTTGTAAAGTATATGCGTGCACACAGTGGGTTCCGCTCCCTCTACGGGGGGGGGCTCCACTTCCGCAAGATATAACCTAACCCAAACCAAATTTTAGTTTTAAATCAGAAATAGGTTTGGGTTAGGTTATATCTTCCGGAAGTGGAGCTCTCCCGCAGGGGGGGCGGAACCCACTGCGTCCACGTATATACTTTCTCATCCATGCATCAATTGTGAGGCGGACTGTCTCTCTGTCTCTATATTATTACCCAAATGTTAACTTTAAATATCTCAGAAACTATAAGAGACCGCCGGTTAAGTTATAA
>NW_021851121.1:196511-201103 GCF_003651465.1 Formica exsecta
GAAATAAAAACTAAATATGAAATCAATAGTTAACTAGCCAAGTACTTAGAAGCAATTCAGTTTGTGAGAATTTGTAATTTGAAATAGTATTTGTCATAAAATCAAATTTGTATTTATAGAAATGTTATACACAAATTCTCTGCATAAAATTAAAACGCATTATATTTTTATTAAGAGAAACCTGAGTTTCAAAATAAGTTCAATAGAAATAAGAAAATATAAAAAAATTTTAATTAAAAAAACTTGGCGCTGCTAAACTAAACATGCTAAATTTAGTGTATTCTTTAATACATTCACATTGCAGTTATTAAATATAACTCTAAATTAAATTTAGATCTAAATTAAATTTATTGTTTGTTGTGTTACGTCCTGGCGACTCCACGATTCCTTTCTTCCGCGACGTTGCGGTAACGATCGTCAGTTGGTAATAAGAACGAACCGTTCAATAAACAAAGCATCTTGTGCCATACGTTTCTTTTAAATACTGTCATTTGTCAGTAACTACATCCACGAGTATCCGTGGGAAAGACGCAAGAAAATCGGTGATGGAAACCATGCCGGTCTCCTCGGGATAAATGAAAAATAATATCTACCCCTTGCAGTAGAATTTCCGGCGGAAGAACAAGGAGATAACAAGAACTTTTAACGAAATGTTTAATAAACTCAGCTGTATTAATACTGATAATAATTTTCTAACGGACAAGTAATAAACACAGCTGCATCAACGTTGACAAAAATAATTATAAGGAAGTGAGACCCTTTTCTAATCAGATCATGTGCGCGAGGGTCCCCCGGAAAGGCTAATGTTTAAGGAACTTTTGAAATAATAACGAACTCACCAACCGACGATCAGCACGGGTAAAAATATGAAAATAGGAGACACCCCCTGCCGAATGAGGACACTGGCACGATTCTAATTCGTTAAAATCTTGAAGAACCCCTACTTTTGCATAATTTCAATTCGTTAAAGTTTTTGCGGTAACGATCGTCAGTTGGTGATAAGAATGAACCGTTCAATAAACAAAGCATCTTGTGCCATACGTTTCTTTTAAATACTGTCATTTGTCAGTAACTACATCCACGAGTATCCGTGGGAAAGACGCAAGGGAATCGGTGATGGAAACCATGCCGGTCTCCTCGGGATAAATGAAAAATAATATCTACCCCTTGCAGTAGACTTTCCGGCGGAAGAACAACGACATAACAAGAACTTTTAACGAAATGTTTAATAAACTCAGCTGCATTAATACTGATAATAATTTCCTAACGGACAAGTAATAAACCCAGCTGCTTCAACGTTGACAAATATAATTATAAGAAAGTAAGACCCTTTTCTAATCAGATCATGTGCGCGAGGGTCCCCCGGAAAGGCTAATGTTTAAGGAATTTTTGAACTAATATTGAACTCACCAACCGACGATCAGCACGGATAAAAATATGAAAATAGGAGACACCCCCTGCCGAATGAGGACACTGGCACAATTCTAATTCGTTAAAATCTTGAAGAATCCCTACTTTTGCATAATTTCAATTCGTTGAGGTTTTTGAAAGATCCCCACTCTTAAAATTAGAATACACCCCCACAAGAGGATTATAAAAAGAGAACTCGTAAGACATTCAAGAGATACATTTTTTTACATTTCACAACCTCACATTTATTCTCCAGTCTTCAGTCTAACGCAGTCTTATTCTGTGCTTTTGCACCGTAATTCGCGAGTTAGTTACTTGTGCAACCAATGTCCTCACTTGGCATCATCTCCAGAGCAACCACGAGTCGAACATCGGGCCACTGACATGAGACAGAGCGAAACACCGCACAAATTCGTCACCTCTCCGCTTCTGAATCACTATTAAAAAAGTAAGTTTAATTGAATAATTTTTCCTTTCCAATTCATAACTACAATTCATAACCGCAGAATGTTTCATTCTTTCAAAATCATTAATCCATTTCCGCAATAAGTCTTAGAAAGTTTAATCTTAATCTAACACATATGCGAGCGACTAATTTTATACTTTCGACCATTCTTAACATACACATTTATTGATTTATATATATTAATTTTGATTTTATTTTTCTTATCTTATAATTAAATATACTTTTATATTGTATTAACCAGTCAGAACCCTAATGTTAACGATAAAACATTTGCCTCGCCACTCTGACTGATGTCCTCCGTATTAATGTAACACCCGCAAACTAAGACACACTCTCACTCACACAAATTGTTTTTTTTTCTTTTTTTAACAGATATTTTATAATAACCAATCAGAAATTCAATATTAATAATAGAATCTTGCCTCATTATTCTGACTGATGTCCTCCGTACGATTGTAAGAACCGCGAACAACCAAACACACACCCACACACATACACACACCCATACGCGTATTATAATAACTATTGTTCTCATCATTTTGATATAATGTATACCAACGTAGTTTAATTTATTATGAATAAATTTATATTCTAATTTAAATCCAATCTTTATTAACCCCTCCCATTCTCCAGTCAAAAAATCGCATCTGGTCCCATCCCGCGTAATAGAGATTAAATTCTTTTACCAAAAAGGGACCGCCGAGCGAACTTCTGAAAAACAGAGTAATAGCGACCCTAACGGTCGTTTACCTGATTTTCGGACCGTCGAGTGCGTTCGACCCGATTCTAACGTTTCGAGACGTTTAACTTCGGGATCATAAAGATAGTGGTTGCGCCCTTCCACTGACTCATCCTTCCTCGAGTCTGGACGTAACATACTGTTTTTAAAATTTTGGGGGCTCGTCCGGGATTGTAATGTGCGATCTTTTAAACTGGAATGAGTAAAGGGACAAGAGGTACAGCTGATAAAGATGAAGTAGAACGAAATTTTCAACTTGCCCAGGAAACATACAATAGAACAAAATCTAACACATTAGAAACACAATACACTTCTACTCCTAAAAAATCTATTACTACTGGTATTAATTTTTCGTTAGACAAAACGGTAATTGAAAAAGATTTCGAAAAAAGGTTTAGCGAAACTAACTTCGCCGATTCTTGCGATAAGACTGTTATACCTGAATTCGATAAATCTAAAAGAAAGGAAGGCTCGATCGGTACCGGCGGCAACATGACTCAAAATAATCCTTTCGCTACTTTGAAATACGCGGTCGAAGCCGTCCCTTATTTTGACGGTCAAAACATTCCTTTAAATTATTTTATTGAAGGATGTGGAGAAGCGAAATCCATGTTGCCTAGTGAGACCGAACCACAGTTTACTAAAATAATAAGAACTAGGATAATAGGTGAAGCTCGCCGAACTATACAAGACCAAGATTTTAATAGCGTCTCCAAATTAACTAAATTCTTAAAGCAAATTTATGGACCACCAAAAAATGTTTATCAATTACAAGGGGAATTGGGGTGTATATATCAAAAGGGGGATGAAGATGTAATTACATATGCAAATAGAGTAAAAATTCTCGGGAAACAAATTTTAGAAGCATATAGAAGTTCGGCAAACGTGTCGTCTGACCAAAATATTAAAGCATCATTAGAAAAGGACATGTGCAAGTGTTTTATTAGAGGACAACAAATTAAAACCCTCTCATGTTACAATAAAAGACCTCCTTGAAGAGGCTCAAAAATATAATTTGAATATTAGAAATTCGAATCTACGAAATTTTAAAAATAAAAATGAACCGTCTTCAAAAATCCTTACATCCTTCTTGAATAAATCTCAAGAAATTTTGGAAAAATTTTTGCAAAAACGCAAAACAAAATATAAAGGAAACCAAGTTGAAAATTGCAATTTGCATAATTGTCTAATAATCTCCGAAGAAAAGGAGAAGAATCGACTCGATGAAATCATAAAATCATTAGAATCACGATTAGAACATTTAAATGAAGCAGAAAGAAAAAGCATTACAAAATTAATAACAGACAGTCAAGATCGATTTTATATGCCTGGAGAAAAATTAACCGCAACTCACGTATTACAACATCGAATACCTACCACAGATGACCAACCAATTAACACTCGACAATATCCGAATGCCATTCGGTTTAAAAAATGCTCCGGCTACTTTCCAACGCCTAATGGACTTAGTGTTAACTGGGTTACAAGGCAAGGAATTATTTGTTTATATGGACGATATCGTTATCTACGCAACCTCGTTAGAAGAACACGACAGGAAATACAACGCTTTAATGGAACGTCTCCGAGAAACTAACTTAAAACTACAACCAGATAAATGTGAATTTTTGAGAACAGAAATAACTTATCTGGGACATGTAATCAGTAAAGACGGAGTAAAACCAGATCCAAAAAAATTAGAAGCAGTACAACGGTTTCCAAGACCCTTAATTGCTGAATTACTAGAAAAATCCGATAGCGAAGAAGAAGATGACGATTTCCATTTATATCTCTCCGATACCGAAGAAAACGAAGAAGTAATACCTGAAAGCGATTTATTAAATAACAATAACGATACTCTTCCATTTACACCTACAGAATTAAACGAACCAGATTATTTATCAATTACCGAAAAAGCTTTAATACATAATCCTCCTAAACAAAATAAAATTCAAACAAGAAGCCGAACTGCAAGACAAA
>NW_021851121.1:201346-206868 GCF_003651465.1 Formica exsecta
GAAAAAGAAGACGAAGAAGAAAATGAACAAGATATTATTAACAAAAATTTAAAATCAAGAAAAACGAAATCTGCATTTATTGAAAATAGAACAACTCATGGTAATGTCATAGACTCTCGAGATTTATTATTTTTACGAAAAGATAATATAGTATATTTCGTCGACACCCAGGGAAAACCTTTAGATTCAGGCTCACAAAAACTTTTCGAACGAAAAGAGTTTCCAAATCTAGGATTTCTTGTCTTAGAAAAAGCTAAGGCCATTAAACATAAAAATCATTATCATGTGGCTTTACCCATCAGCGAGGGACAGCGAGTAGGCCTTACGGCTACCCTTAACCAAATTATTAAAATCTTAGCAGATTTACAAAATATGACTAAAGATTTAAAATTAGAAACATTTAGTATTGCAAAAACCGAATTTATTAATAACGTTCCATGGAATGATATCAAAGTACATTTACAATCAATATTCACCGACGCTCCTACTAAAGTTATTATTTGCCACGGACTAATTAAATATCCACCGAAAGATTTACGTTCCGTTATAATCAGCGAAATGCATTGCCTACCAACGGGAGGACACCGTGCCGGGGAGTCTATAACAGAATAAAACATAATTATTACTGGGAAAACTTGAAAGCAGATGTTCAACGATACATACAGCAATGTTTATATTGTTTATATTGTAAACTTGTACGAGTTAAAACAAAACAACCTATGATAATTACAGACACACCAGGATCTTCTTTCGATAAAGTAGCCATGGATATCGTAGGCCATTTACCTAAAACCGAAAGGGTAAACGAATACATTCTTGAAGAGGCTCAAAAATATAATTTAAAAATTAAAAATTCGAATCTACGAAATACTAAAAATAAAAATAAACCGTCTTCAAAAATTCTTATATCCTTGTTGAATAAATCTCAAGAAATTTTAGAAAAATTTATGCGGAAACGCAAAACAAGATATAAAAGAAAACAAGAAGTTGATAATTATAATTTGCATAATTGTCTAACAATCTCCGAAGAAAAGGGAAAGAATCGACCCGCCGAAATCATAGAATCATTGCGATTAGAACATTTAAATGAAGCAGAGGGAAAAAGCATTATAAAATTAATAACGGACAGTCAAGATCGATTTCATATTCCTGGAGAAAAATTAACCGCAACTCACGTATTACAACATCGAATACCTACTACAGATGACCAACCAATAAACACTCGTCAGTATCGATTTCCGCAAATTCATAAAGAGGAAATAAACAAGCAGGTAGAAGAACTGTTAGAAGGAGGAATTGTAAAACACTCACAATCGCCATATAACACGCCTATATGGATTGTACCTAAGAAAGAAGATTCCAAAGGAAATAAACGATGGAGAATGGTATTAGATTTTCGCGCTTTAAATGATAAAACTATCGGAGACGCATATCCTTTACCAAATATCGTCGATATATTAGACCAATTAGGAGGAGCTCGATATTTTTCAGTATGCGATTTAGCATCTGGATTTCATCAAATAAAAATGAACCGCGAAGATGGTCATAAAACAGCTTTCACTACTCCTTTTGGACATTACGAATTTGATCGAATGCCGTTCGGTCTAAAAAATGCTCCGGCTACTTTCCAGCGCCTAATGGACTTAGTGTTAACTGGGTTACAAGGCAAAGAATTATTTGTTTATATGGACGATATTGTTATCTATGCAACGTCTTTAGAAGAACACGAAAGAAAATACAACGCTTTAATGGAACGTCTTCGAGAAGCTAATTTAAAATTACAGCCAGACAAATGCGAATTTTTAAAAACGGAAGTAACTTATCTGGGACACGTAATCAGTAAAGACGGAGTAAAACCAGATCCGAAAAAATTAGAAGCGGTACAACGATTTCCAAGACCTAAAACACCTAAGAATATTAAACAATTTTTAGGACTTGCAGGATATTACAGACGCTTTATACCGAATTTTTCAAAATTTGCCAAACCATTAACAAATTTATTAAAAAACGACACCCGCTTCGAGTGGACATCTGTGCAAGAAGAATCTTTTGAAATTTTAAAACAAAAACTATGCGAAGAACCAATACTGCAATACCCAGATTTTTCTAAACCATTCATTTTAACGACCGATGCATCTGGAATAGCCGTCGGAGGAATATTATCACAAGGAGAGATTAATAAAGACCTACCGATAGCATACGCCTCACGAACCTTAACAGATAATGAATTAAAATACGATACATACGAAAAAGAAGCACTAGCTATTGTATATTGCGTTAAACATTTTCGACCATACTTATACGGAAGAAAATTCACTTTAGTTACAGACCATAAACCTTTGATGTGGTTTAAAAACGCACAAGACGCAAATATGCGAATACTTCGTTGGAGATTAAAATTAGCAGAATATGATTATGAGGTTGTATACAAAGCGGGAAAAACAAACGTAAACGCAGACGCATTATCCAGAAATCCTGTAAATATCGAAGAAATAGATTGTAAAATTATAAAAAACAAGAAACTTTTAAACCCAGATAACCCTAAAGATGCACGATTAATTGCCGAACTATTAGAAAAATCCGATAGCGAAGAAGAAGAAGAAGAAGATGACGATTTCCATTTATATTTTTCCGATATGGAAGAAAACGAAGAAATAATAGCTGAAAGCGATTTATTAAATAACAATAACGATACTCTTCCATTTACACAAACAGAATTAAACGAACCAGATTATTTATCAATTACCGAAAAAGCTTTAATACACGATCCTCCTAAACAAAATAAAATTCAAACAAGAAGCCGAACTGCAAGACAAAGTATTGAGCAAAATAAAATAACCGACGATTTGCATAGCGATGAGGGAGAGATCGGAGAAATCGAAGAAAGAAATGATCCGCCTGATAAAATTTCTGACAGTGAAAAAGAAGACGAAGAAGAAAACGAATAAGATATTATTAACAAAAATTTAAAATCAAGAAAAACGAAATCTGCATTTATTGAAAATAGAACAACTCATGGTAATGTCATAGACTCTCGAGAATTATTATTTTTACGAAAAGATAATATAGTGTATTTCGTCGACACCCAGGGAAGACGTTTAGATTCAGGCTCACAAAAACTTTTCGAAAGAAAAGAGCTTCCAAATCTAGGATCCCTTGTTCTAGGAAAGGTTAAGGCCATAAAACATAAAAATCATTATCATGTGGCTTTACCCATCAGCGAGGGACAGCGAGAAGGCCCTACGGCTACCCTTAACCAAATTATTAAAATCTTAGCAGATTTACAAAATATGACTAAAGATTTAAAATTAGAAACATTTAGTATTGCAAAAACCGAGTTTATTAATAATGTTCCATGGAATGACGTCAAATCACATATACAATCAATATTCACCGACGCTCCCACTAAAATTATTATTTGTCACGGACTAAATAAATACCCACCGAAAGATTTACGTTCCGTTATAATCAGTGAAATGCATTGTTTACTAACGGGAGGACACCGGGGAGTCACAAAAACTTATAACAGAATAAAACATAATTATTACTGGGAAAACTTGAAAGCAGATGTTCAACGATACATACAGCAATGTTTATATTGTCAATTGAAAAAACTTGTACGAGTTAAAACAAAACAACCTATGATAATTACAGACACACCAGGATCCTCTTTCGATAAAGTAGCCATGGACATCGCAGGCCCTTTGCCTAAAACCGAAAGAGGAAACGAATATATTTTAACATTACAAGATCAATTAACTAAATTTTGCATGGGAATACCATTACCGAATCAAACTTCCGAAACCATTGCAGAAGCTTTTGTAGATCGATTTATTTGCGTACTTGGAGCAGCAAAAGCAATATTAACGGATCAAGGAAGGAATTTCCTTAGCGACTTAATAAAGAAAATAGCAAAATTATTTAAAATTCGCAAATTTCGCACGACAGCTTTTCATCTTCAATCAAACGGATCATTAGAGAGATCACACCATTAGGCGAATATTTGAAACAATATGCAAATGAACAAAAACAATGGGATAGATGGATCAGCCTTGCCATGTTTAATTATAATACGAGCGTACATGAAGCAACAAAGCACACTCCATATGAACTGGTTTTTGGAAAGATAGCACGTGTTCCATCGAACGAACTTCTACCTCCTGGGGATAAATTAGCAAATTATGACGAATATTTAATAAATCTTGTAACTCAACTTCACGCAATTCAGGGAAACGCACGCGATAATGTCATTCAGGCGAAAATTAGATCAAAAAATTATTACGATAGAAAAATCAACCCGCAAACTTTTAAACCGGGAGATCAAGTATTTTTATTAAAAGGTCCAAAACCAGGTAAATTCGGAGATCAATATACTGGGCCTCACGAAGTTCTAGAAATTTTTAATAAAAATAATGTAAAAATTAGAATAAAGAGAAATAGCCGAATTATACATCCTAACCGCTTACGAATTTCATACATCAAAACTAATAAATAATTACGAGAATTTTCAGATGGACCTCAGAATTGGAAGACGAATCACGATAATAATTTTAACAAAAAAATAATAATAATTGAAATTTTATCAAACAGAGCAATAGGAACAGACTTAACTTAGCAGTCACAGTAAAAATATTCCCGATCGTGTAAAATAAGAGAGAACATAAGCGAATGCGCCATACTGTACCATTTAATTGTTAGATTAATTAATATACTAAAAACGTATATATATATATTATACATATACAGGGTGGTCCTCGTAACGGTCGCCACGATTTTTAAGGCACTTACAATAATCTGACATAAAAAAGTTATAAACAGAAATTTATCAGTTTCTAACCGGCAACAAATTGCAATAATAAAAAAAAAATTGACCAAACATTTTTTTTCCATAAAAAAAGCAAGGTCACCTTTAATTTTTTAAATGGAAAATTGAAGATGACCTTGCTTTTTTATGGAAAGAAAAATGTTTGGTCAATTTTTATTATTGCAATTTGTTGCCGGTTAGAAACTGATAAATTTCTGTTTATGACTTTTTTATGTCAGATTATTGTAAGTGCCTTAAAAATCGTGGCGACCGTTACGAGGACCACCCTGTATACAGCCACACACATATATTTTTAGTACTAGATACACAAATATTATAAATGTTACTGCGTTTAACATTAATTTACAAAATACATTAACCTACAAAAATATTATTAGCATAACATTTAGATCAATCATTATATAATATACATATATAACAAAAACAGAACTATCTTTTCTGATTTAAAAAAAAAAAATTATATATATAAAGAAATATTACCTGATCATCCGAAAAAAATGGGAGAAACAATGAGCTAGAAAAATATCACAGATCAATTATATCATCGGCTCCAGCAACCAATAGGCGATCACTATGCTACATTTAGTGATAAACTATCCAGCTTATTATTCTGCAGACAAACATGGTATTTCAACCAACAGCCAATTAAAAGAACAAGGAGAACTATTCCAGCATTTGTCAATTGACAAGTCATCTT
>NW_021851121.1:207293-216702 GCF_003651465.1 Formica exsecta
TTTGTCACGAAAACAAAGCTTCCTCTATGAGGAAGCAATAATGCATATCTTTTCGTTCGTTATAGCTTTTGTTAGCAACCACTATGCTCACAATACAGTTCAGTTTAAACTATTTAAGATTTATCTCTTTTAATTTATAAAATCAAAGAGGCCACTTTTGGTGTATATATATACATATATATATATATATATATACATATACATATATTATACATATATACACCCACACACATATATATTTTTAGTCTTAGACACATATAAACATTATAAATGTTACTGCGTTTAACATTAATTTAGCGGACAAAAATATTATTAGCATAATATATAGATCAAATATTATATTATATAATATGCATATATAACAAAAACAGAACTATCTTTTCTGATAAAAAAAAATATATATATATATATTACCTGATCATTCGTAAAAAAGGGGGGGGGGAGGGAAACAATGAGCTAGAAAATATATCACAGAAGAATTATATCATCGACTCCAGCAACCGATAAGCGATCACTAAGCTACATTTAGTGATAAACTATCTAGCTTATTATTCTGCAGACAAACACGGTATTTCAACCAATAGCTAAAAAAGAAAAAAAAACAAGGAGAACTATTCCAGCATTTGTCAATTGACAAGTCATCTTAGCGCTCTACATCCATCAGCAAATCCACCTATAACTATTCAGCATCCGGGCAAATGAAGCCTGGACATTTTACTATGGGATTCAACATGATATCCCAATCAATGCCTAATTACTCACAGTAAATGAGAATTCAAGCTAAGCATCGAGAGCCTTCCTGACAAGCTGCACCTGCGTTGTCCGGAGGACATTGATAACCAGAAAAAATGGGAAGAAGAAAGACAAATATCCTATCTCTCTCAGAGCAATAAAACCTCCAGCTGAAGATTTGAGACTACTGATGTTGGTCAGGTAAACGTTATGGCATATACAGTTTCCTTTTTCTCTTGCGTCATAAATGGGCACATATAAGAAAAGATAGTTTTGTATTAAGACTCTTTAATAACGTATTAAATAAAAATATCATTATTACAACAAAATTTATGTTAATACAAGAAGAATTATTGTTATTGTGAGAAAAATTCTTGTTATTACGAGAAAATTTAAAAGAACAGGTAAAAAAAAAATATATATATATATTTTTGTAAAAGGAGGACGACAGAGAAAAAGGGTTTTGGAGGTCGCCTTCTTTTTCCTCCTTCTTAATAAATAAAATCAGCATGCATAAAAGTACATGCAATTTACGATATACTTTAGTAAATCACGAAAGAAAAGAATCCGTTTTTATTTCCCTTTTTGCAAATGTTGGGTTTTTCCCCAACATTTGTCTAAGGCTGGGGGTGTTACGTCCTGGCGACTCCTCGATTCCCTTCTTCCGCGACGTTGCGGTAACGATCGTCAGTTGGTGATAAGAACGAACCGTTCAATAAACAAAGCATCTTGTGCCATACGTTTCTTTTAAATATTGTCATATGTCAGTAACTACATCCACGAGTATCCGTGGGAAAGACGCAAGGAAATTGGTGATGGAAACCATGCCGGTCTCCTCGGGATAAATAAAAAACAATATCTACCCCTTGCAGTAGAATTTCCGGCGGAAGAACAACGAGATAACAAGAACTTTTAACGAAACGTTTAATAAACTCAGCTGCATTAATACTGATAATAATTTTCTAACGGACAAGTAATAAACACAGCTGCTTCAACGTTGACAAATATAATTATAAGGAAGTAAGATCCTTTTCTAATCAGATCATGTGCGCGAGGGTCCCCCGGAAAGGCTAATGTTTAAGGAACTTTTGAAATAATAACGAACTCACCAACCGACGATTGAATGACAACAAAGTGAGACATTCCATACACAATATAATAGCGCTATATATGCCGCATACGGACACGCGTCTTTGTTTACTTATTTGGCGGTATGATAATGTGGTGTAATGGGGTGTACATATACACATATTCGCTTTCTCTCTCTCTGCCGCTTTCTCTCCCGCTCCCCCCTCTCTCTCACTCCCTCCCTCCCGCTCTCACACTCTCTCCCTCTCTCTCCCTTTCTCTCCCGCTCTCTCTCTCTCTCTCCCTCTTTCTCCCGCTCTCTCTCTCTCTCTTTCCCGCTCTCTCCCGCTCTCTCTCTCTCTCTCTCTCTTTCTCCCGCTCTCTCTCTCTCTCTTTCCCGCTCTCTCCCGCTCTCTCTCTCTCTCTCCCTCTTTCTCCCGCTCTCTCTCTCTCTCTGGGACACCAAAGTCTCACACGACAGGTAGACATTAAAGGTGGACACAAAAGTGCTGACGTGTGACAGTGGAACAGAGGTGACTGATCGCTTACGCTGATATTAGCGGTTTCCGCCGATAATTATCGGCATGGACGATGAAGGCATCGGCAGTGGCCGGGGGCGGCAGGGACAGGCTAGGATCTACAGGATCTACAGGTTCGTTTACGACGCCAAGTAGTGGAAATAGAATATCGGGAGCGAGTGGATCATCGACTATTGACGTAAAAATAGATTGGCTAGATTGGCTTGTAAAAGAAATAAAAGATGAAACAGCATGTAAGAAGGAAATTAAAATGATGGTCAAGGAAATAGTTCGAGAAGAATTGGGAAATGTTAAGCAGGAACTGCTAGAAGAGTTGAAAAGAATGATACAGGGAGAAGTATGTGGATCAACAGGAGGAATACAAAGGAGCTATAGTGAAGCGGTTAAAGAGAAAAAGAAAGAGAATGTTATAATTATCAAAATTGGGAAATAAGCAGGAACTGCTAGAAGAGTTGAAAAGAATGATACAGGGAGAAGTATGTGGATCAACAGGAGGAATACAAAAGAGCTACTATGAAGCGGTTAAAGAGAAAAAGAAAGAGAATGTTATAATTATCAAACCCAAGATTCAACAAGAGAATGAAGTTACAAAAAAATTGATAAAAGAAAAGGTAGATATCAAAAACATGGCGATGGGAATAACGAAGCTAAAAAAAGGAAGCAAGGGAACAGTGATTCTGGGTTGTGAAACTGGAGAAGAAATGAAAACGTTGAAAGCCACAGTGCAGGACAAACTAGGAGAAAATTTCAAAGTTACGGAATCACCGCAGATAACGCCCAAAATAAAAATTATCAATGTCAGCGAAGAAGAAATGAGATTGGATGATGATGACTTAATAACTACAATCAAGAAGCAGAATAGAATTGATGCAATAAATGATGGATTCCAAATGCGAATAGTGAAGAAAATAGTTAAAGAAAAAAGAAATGATAATAATCAACTTAGAAGAAGAGAAAAAGAAGAAGGTTCGATAATAATTGAAGTAGATGAAGAAACGCATGAATTGATGTTGAAAAAAGAGAAACTAAATGTAGGATGGAGAAAATGTCCTATATTCAATCACATTAATGTTAAAAGATGCTTTAAATGCTGGGGATACTATCATATTGCAAAAAAATTGTACGCGAGATGAAACATGCCACAAATGTGCGGGAAATCATAAAGCGATTGAATGTACGGCAACAAAGAAAAAATGTGTAAATTGTATGTTTAAAATTCGAACATACAACCTGAAGATAAGTGATGAACACGACGCCCTTAGCCCAGAATGTCCAACATTTAAAAGGGCGATACAAGAGGAGAAGAGGAGAGCCGGCTGGGAAGATGCGAAATAGCAACTACAGAAGGAAGCGGAAATAATATTGTATACAAACGCGCAAAGTTTGATGGCGCATAAAGATGAGATACAACATCAGATTATGAAGAAAATAAATCCGGCATTCGTAGCGTTATCAGAGACAAGATTGACTGCTGAAATTGAAGACAGTAAAGTGAACGTACCAGGTTATAGTATAATTAGATGCGATGCTGAAAATAGAAATACAGGAGGGGTTGTTTTATATATAAGGGATGATGTTAAATATGAAATAGTATTAGTAAAAAAATTAGAATCGAATTGTTGGTGTGCTGCGATTGAGGTGAAAGAAAAATTGTATAGAGGAATAATAATGGTAATATATCATTCACCGAGTGCATCGCATGGTGATTTCGTGAGATTTCTGGAGGATATAATAGAAGAGTTAATAATACGGGGAGAATGTATGATAATAGGAGACTTTAATATAGATATTATGTTAGATTCGTTTTATACAAGGAAGTTACAAACGACATTCTGCGCCTTCTTCTTTTCTTTTCCCACATGCATGCCTCGCATTATCTCTCTTTCTCTCTCTTTCTTCCGCGAACGTCATCCTTTTCCCACGCCAATGCTAACGGCATCCTTCTCCTACACGCGTGCATGCCTCGCGCTATCTTTCTCGCACCGCCTTACGAACGCCGTATCATCCACGTGCATGCTTCGCGCTATCTCTCTCCCCCAAGTGCATGCTTCGCGCTATCTCTCTCTCC
Organism: Formica exsecta; assembly: GCF_003651465.1. Taxonomy (NCBI): domain Eukaryota; kingdom Metazoa; phylum Arthropoda; class Insecta; order Hymenoptera; family Formicidae; genus Formica; species Formica exsecta. The sequence continues at coordinate 211,701 of NW_021851121.1, forward strand.
CAAATGCATGCCTCGCGCCATCTCTCTCCAACGTGCATGCGGACGCTATCCCTCTTCCACACATTGCGAACGCCTCGCGCTATCTCTCTCACACTTCCTCGCGGCATCGTACCTTCGCGTTCCCTCTTGACCCCTCGCCCATCGGTTTCGCGCGCCCCCCTCTCCCTCTCCGCGGACCCCTCGCCTACTGGTTAGGTTAGGTTAGGTTAGCGGATCCCTCGCCTATCGGTTAGGACGTGGTCCCCTCTCCCCTCTCCGCGGACCCTTCGCCAATCGGTTAGGACGCGGGCCCCCTCCCCCTCTCCGCGGTTCCCTCGCCTACCGGGTTCGCCGCGGTCCCCCTCCCCCCTCTCCGCAGACCCCTCGCCAATCGGTTTCGCCGCGGTCCACCGCGTGACGTCATACCCCCCGCGCTGTTTCCCCTCGCCCCTCACCCCCCCTCAGAGGACCTGAGTTAGAACTCTCCTATATACTCTACTGTCATATATTGATATTTATTTGTAAATATATTAAATTAAGTTAATATAGAGAGAAAGAGGAAGAAGAAAAAATGAATAAAAGATGGAGAGACAGAGAGAGAAGGAAGGGAAAGAAAAGTTTTATTTAAAAGTAAAGAAGAGGAAGAATGAGCAAAAGACAGAGAGAAAGAGAGAGAGAAGAGAAAGAAAAGGCGAAGGCAAAAAAAGGATAGTTTATTTAAAATTAAAGAAGAGGATGAATAAGCAAGAGAGAGAGAGAGAGAGAGAGAAAGAGAGTTAAAATTAAAGAAGAAAAAGTACAAGCAAAGGAGAGGCAGGGAGACAAAAGGAAAAAAGGTTGAGAATAAATATAATATCAGGTAATAATATTGTTCAGTATTGTTAAATATATTGTTACATATTATTAAGAAATATTGTTAAAAATTATTGATATTATCTATTTTATTTAATTTAAAGAGAGAGAGGGAAAGAAAGAATTAAAGAGCGAATGTAAAAAGAGGATAGTTTATTTAAAATTTAAGAAGAAGAAGAATAAGCAAGAGGGAGAGAGAGAGAGAGAGAGAGAGGAGAGTTCCGTGAGAGGGAGTGAGGAGGGGGAGAGAGCTGTTGAGGGAGAATGAGAGAGGGAGGTGGGAAAGAGAGAGAGAAAGAGAGACCAGAGGAAAAAAGAAGGAGGAAGAATATGATATTAGGTAATAATATTTATGATATTAGAGTATTTAGTGACGTATATGATTTTGTATATATATCATAAAAAAAAATGTTTAAATGAAAAAGAATAAACGGCGCGCGCGAAGCGCGCGTTTTAAAATGTACTGGTAATGGATATGGAAGGTGCGCGCGTAGCGCGCGCTGTGTGCTAGTCCCTATATAAAAAAGGCATGTAAAGTCGATACTTGCATATATCGAAGTTTATTGTTGTCGCTTTTCCACGTTGCTGATTGGCTGTCTCGCTTGTGCGCTGCGACTTGCTTCATTCGTGTTATTTGCAACTGTCAAATCATGAGAATTTTTACAGTTTGACAATTTGTGAAAGAAAAATTTAAAGTTAGAAAAGAAAAGTTAAAGAAATTGAAAAATGTATAAAAGTGCGCGCGCAGCGCGCGTCTGTGTTGTTTCAGTGTGTGTATAAAAAGCAAAGAAATAAAACAGTACAAACATTACGTAAAAGTAAAAGAGATTACTACGAATAAAATATACATAGATAGGAAAACATTAAAGGAATTAATAGGAAACAAGAAAAACAATCATACATTGAAAGAAGTAATCTTTAACGGAAAACAATACACAGATGAAATGGATATCGCAAATAGGTGTAATGATTTTTTTCTACAAAGTATAGGAGAAATAGTAAGCGACGGAGAGAGGACAGAGAGAGCGGATGGTTTAGGGGATGCAGCCCCGATGACCTTGACCTTGACATATGTTGTCAAGATCATCCTCTGAGTGACCTTCAGAAGGTTTTAGCCGTCGGTCGTTTTTTATTAAAAAGTTATTAACTAAAATATTATTTATTGAATGTATGGAATCAAGAGACACGGTAATGTCTCGCGCCAAGTCACGCAAAGCAAAGACCGCGCGTAACAAGAGTGAGGCACCCCGGGTATCTATACGCGAGTCGGATAGTTGAGAGTACCTTAGATTACCAGATCTGAATAGCGGCTGAACCGATCGAATTCTTGATAGGCTTAATCGATAGCTTGGTTTCGATTTATATAAGGAAAGTGTCTTTATTTTCGCTCTGCCTGTTCTATAAAGCAGAGATATTATGAAGCAAAGTCGAAATGTGGAAATTTTCATGTAAGAAACGTCTTCATCATCATCATCATCATCGTCGTCTTCCTGGTCGTCGTCGTCCCTTTACCGCTATATATGTACACAACGCATGCATAGAATATAGTGGTATTATGCTACACGTATATATACACGTACACAACACACATGTAATAATGGCAATGTATTTCTTGTACGGTTGGCGTCTTTGACGAAAGATTGCGCTAACGGTGCTTCGATGTTACTGCTTGCATGCATCCATCTTAGAACATATATAAATGGAAGGGGAATAGCAGGCTGAAAAGTGTCGGAAGGAAGTGAGAAAGAAAATGTAGTTGCCTCTCTCTTGGGAGTAACTACACACACAAGCATCGTGTCTGTAGTATACATACCTTTGTGTACACACACATGGCCGTGCATGCGCACTTTTGAGCAGAGTAACTCACAAGAGAGAGGCAACTATGATTTTCTTTCTTACTTCCTTCCGACGTGTTTTTCTATCGGGAAACAAAGGCATTCCCGTTCCATTTATATATGTTCTAAGGCATCCATACTTGCTTTTGACAGGTATAGGTTAAGTTTGCAAAATGCCAGGTGCAGTGTTCGTACGCTTTCATTTATAAAAAAGTCCCTCCCCCCCTACGGGGGCTCCACGTCCGGAAGAAATAATCTAACCCAAACCTATTTCTAATTTAATTTCTCTGTATCTTTAAAATATAAGCTTTGTTATAGCCCGAAAAGGTTATATACGAATTACTAGATACATATTATTTTAGAGATATATTATTTTATACGATATATAAGACATTGCTCAACGTGTAACGCGAATACAGATCACGTTACGAACGTTGACCGAGCGAAGCGCTGACAACGCGAGCCACGCGCGAAGCCCGAGCGACCGCGCAATCACTTCATTGCAAATCAAGGCAAGCGGAATAAAGGCGTTGCGAAAATGCAACGTAGAGGTCCTACCTAAAAGCGAAAAGGAAATTGCGAAAATGCAAGCAAAGAAGTCCTACTTAGAACTCCTTAGCTTGCATCCGGATCTTGCCGCAAAAATCGAGCGACACGACACATGGTCTTGTCGCTAAACGATCCCCTCCTGGGAAACCAAGGGGAGATAATATAAAGTCCCATCGCTAACGAGCGGCGGCCAGTCTTTATCATTAATTAACATTACGCGGGCAATCAATAACGCATGTTACGGGAAACTATTAAATTAACGCCACGCAGTCGGCAGAAAGAAATACATAAGATCGAGAAGTGAGTCTCGCAACCGAAACCCGACTCCAGACACGCGCACGCCAAGATATCCGATATCGCGATACGCGACGCGAGAGACGTGCGGAGACTTTGTAATTAAACCAAGTGTGGGATCTGCCAAAGGACGTCAGCGAGCTCATCCCGCTAAGATCTGAAAAAGACACAACTGTATTCAAAAACGGGCACGCCAGCAACCAATCGAATTAAAGTTGACGAACGGAAGCAGCCAAGCCTTCTCCAAGACCTGCAAAGCACCCCGAGTGTAAACAGGGCAGGCACGCCAGCACATGTAAAACGTAAGCTGACGGAAACCATAATCGACGGAACAAAACGCAAGGACAACAGAACGAGCATCGCCACAACAGCTGTAGCAGAAACGTGAGCCGACAAGCATCGCGACCTACGATAACTCTACGGACAACGCACCGACGCCGGACAACGACCGCCGTACGACGAGCATCGTCAGCCGTATCAGCCGCCGAGCGAAGGACTGCAGCGTCAGCGACCTACTAACACAGCGAACGATCATGCGAGCCGTCATAATATTGTAAGTCCAAAAAAAATTTAATAATTATAACTGCGTGAATGTCGGAACCGGAAAATTTATTATTTACCGGTTTATTATTTACCGGTTCGAATATACCGAAACCGATAGCGAACCGATCGTGGTTACTGAGCGAACCAGCCCGACGAGCGATTAAATTAAGCGTAACACCGCGAGAAAATCTTTATAACGTGCGAAAAAACTTAGAAACTCAATACTCGAGCGGAAGCGAGCCCGAGTTACCGGAAAACGTCGTCACAGAACGCAAATTGCCATTTATCCATTCGTCAGATGGACCAAAACATAGCGGAGGCGAATCGCACGCCGCCTCCCGAAACACATCGCGAGGAAAGAAGAAAGGAACGCAACTCTTCGAAATACTAAATGAAATGCGCACTGAAATAAGAGCATTGAATAGGCGAGTAACGCGAGTAGAAGACGCGATTATGGATTTGCCACGTCACGGATGTAACCGCCGAGAGAACGATAATGACGCGTTTAATGCCACATACGGGCGAACCGACCGCGACATCAGAAATCGACGTAGTTACTACTTGCCGTTAAAAAAAGCAAGAACAATGATTCCCGAATTTGACGGAACCTCGCGACATAAGTTATTAGAATTTTTAAATGCATGCACGTACGCCGTTCAAGACATAAATCCCGCGGATGAAGAATCTTTAATCCGAGCAATTTTATATACGAAACTAAAAGGAAAAGCCATGCAGGATTTCGAGACACGAAATATTCAAACTATCTCGAGAGTTGTTACCAGTCGAAACAAAGCACGACACATTTACAGATCGAATTCAATTTGCTAAAACAAAAACCGAATGAAACTGCGCACGCTTTCGGACAACGCGTTGATTTACTAGCGATGAAATTATACGATTCGATGATCGAAGGAAAAGAGCATTCCGCATTATCAAAACGCACAATTCAA
>NW_021851121.1:217162-239647 GCF_003651465.1 Formica exsecta
TCGGGCTACACGGCGAATTACAAGTGCTCGTACGAGCGCAGCGATATACGACGCTCCAAGAAGCGATAACGGGCGCGAGCGCCGAAGAAAAGCTCAGACCGGGAACCGCGAGAACGAGTAGTTTTGTTAATAAAAATAAAACCGAATCAAGTTACTCGCGAAATAGTCGAAGTTCGAACCCACAATGCTTTAAATGCAGAAAAAACGGACATTTCGGACGCGATTGTCGTAGTAGCCGATACGCGCTCCCGAGACCGGAAAAACTCTCGCGAATAAACGCGATAAGTAAATACTGCTCGCATTGCAAAAGAACAGGACACAGCCGCGACGAATGCTGGAGCCTAAACGGAAAACCGAAACGTAGTACAGATAAACTAAAAATCGGAAATCAGCAAAAAACGCGCGAAGAAAATATACGCGACCGAAAGAAATCGCAACAACAGAAAGGGAACGCCAATAGCGCAAGTAGCAGCAGCGAAGACGAGCAGGATAAAGCGAGAAAGAAACAACCGCGACCTGCATCTGAGTATCGCGTTACACATATTAAAGATATGCCACGCGCACAGAAAAAAACGGATTTATTGCTAATAACATTACCAATGCGACAAGCAAAAGACGGAAAAATACAGATGTTGTACGACTCAGGGTCGACCATCTCATTAATAAAATTGAAACATTTAAAGGATGACACACTAATACATGAAGGTAAAATCGCGCTTACAGGCATAACCGGGCATAAAGTACACACCATAGGAAAAATGTACGCCACGATTAAAATAGAAAATCACAAGGTAAAACATGCATTTTACGTTGTAAGAGACGGCATTCCGATAGAATATGAAGGAATAATAGGAATTGATTTCCTCCGTCAACATTCGGTATCCTGTGATTATAATCAAAATCAATTAAAAATAGGAGACGCCGTGCTAAGATTCCATACGTTTAACAAAACAATCTTAAAACCGCGCAGCGAAACCATCGTAAAAGCGATAACGAAGCAAAATCGGATAGGAATAGTATGAGCAGAGGAAACCGCTCCAGGAATCTACCTTGGAAACTGCTTAGTAGAACCGAAGGATTACACGTGTCCCGTTAGTATCATAAATACAACCGATACGGAAGTCGAGATACAGACGCCGAACGTCACACTCGAAGACATAGAACGCGAAATCGAATCCAAAATACACACGATACAAGCAAGAAAAAATTTTAAGCCTACTAGCTCGAGACAAATCTGACAACTACTACGCACGCAACATTTAAATACGGAAGAAAAACAGGCACTCCTACGGATATGCGAAGAATATTGCGATACATTTCAGTTGGACGGAGAACCACTGACGTGCACCGCGACGGTAGAGCACGAGATAAACACGCGCGCTGATACCTCGCCGGTGAACACGAGACCGTATCGTCTTCCCGATAAGCACAAGACGGAAGTAAATAAACAAGTGCAAGAAATGCTGAAAAACGGCATAATCCGAACAAACGCGAGTCAATGGAACGCACCCTTATTAGTGGTACCGAAAAAGGCCGACGCATCCGGAAAACCTAAGCTCCGAGTAGTAGTAGACTTTCGGAAGCTAAACGATTTAACAATAGGCGATTCATTTCCACTGCCCAATATCACCGAGATACTGGACCAGTTAGGAAACGCTAAATATTTTACCACACTAGACTTAGCGTCAGGATATCATCAGATACCGATGGCTGAGCAAGATAAACAAAAGACAGCTTTTTCAACGCCCTACGGACACTACGAATTTAATAGAATGCCGTTTGGATTGAAAAATGCGCCAGCAACATTCCAGAGACTAATGAATTCAATTCTAACCGGAATGCAAGGACTTAAATGTCTAGTTTATTTAGACGACATCGTCATATATGGAGCGAGCCTAGAGGACCACAATAAAAGACTCAAGGAAGTACTGCAGAGACTCCGAGAAAATAATCTAAAATTGCAACCAGATAAATGCGAATTTTTGCGCAAGGAAGTAATTTATCTAGGTCACATAATTTCGGAGAATGGAATATCTCCGGATCCGTCAAAGTTAACGGCAATAAAGGAATTTCCGACGCCGAAGAAAGTAAAAGATATACAATCTTTCATAGGACTAGCCGGATATTACAGAAAATTCATAGAAGATTTTTCAAAAATAGCCAAGCCACTGACGAAATTAACGAAGAAAACGGAAAAATTTGAGTGGACTATGGAACAGCAAAATGCTTTCGAAATACTAAAAGAAAGATTAATGACAGCGCCAGTGCTAATGTATCCAGATTTCAATCAAGAATTCATAGTGACCACTGATGCTTCCGACTATGCAATCGGAGCAGTATTGTCACAAGGAAAAGTAGGTAACGACCGGCCAATTGCTTACGCCAGCAGAGTTTTATCGCGGGCGGAGCAGAATTACAATACAACCGAGAAAGAATTATTAGCGATTGTATGGGCTGTAAAACATTTTAGGCCATACGTATACGGTACGAAATTTAAAATCGTAACCGATCACAAACCATTAATCTGGCTATTTAATGTGAACGATCCCGGATCGAGATTGATCCGATGGAGATTAAAACTCGAAGAATATCTGCTTAGGTGAACCGAAGGATTACACGTGTCCCGTTAGTATCATAAATACAACCGATACAGAAGTCGAGATACAGACGCCGAACGTCACCCTTGAAGACATAGAACGCGAAATCGAATCCAAAATACATACGATAAAAGCAAGAAAAAATTTTAAGCCTACTAGCTCGAGACAAATCTGACAACTTCTATGCACGCAACATTTAAATACGGAAGAAAAACAGGCACTCCTACGGATATGCGAAGAATATTTCGATACATTTCAGTTGGACGGAGAACCACTGACGTGCACCGCGACGGTAGAGCACGAGATAAACACGCGCGCTGATACCTCGCCGGTGAACACGAGACCGTATCGTCTTCCCGATAAGCACAAGACGGAAGTAAATAAACAAGTGCAAGAAATGCTGAAAAATGGCATAATCCGAACAAGCGCGAGTCAATGGAACGCACCCTTATTAGTGGTACCGAAAAAGGCCGACACATCCGGAAAACCTAAGCTCCGAGTAGTAGTAGACTTTCGGAAGCTAAACGATTTAACAATAGGCGATTCATTTCCACTGCCCAATATCACCGAGATACTGGACCAGTTAGGAAACGCTAAATATTTTACCACACTAGACTTAGCGTCAGGATATCATCAGATACCGATGGCTGAGCAAGATAAACAAAAGACAGCTTTTTCAACGCCCTACGGACACTACGAATTTAATAGAATGCCGTTTGGATTGAAAAATGCGCCAGCAACATTCCAGAGACTAATGAATTCAATTCTAACCGGAATGCAAGGACTTAAATGTCTAGTTTATTTAGACGACATCGTCATATATGGAGCGAGCCTACTAGAGGACCATAAAAGACTCAAGGAAGTACTGCAGAGACTCCGAGAAAATAATCTAAAATTGCAACCAGATAAATGCGAATTTTTGCGCCGCAAAGTAATTTATCTAGGTCACATAATTTCGGAGAATGGAATATCTCCGGATCCGTCAAAGTTAACGGCAATAAAGGAATTTCCGACGCCGAAGAAAGTAAAAGATATACAATCTTTCATAGGACTAGCCGGATATTACAGAAAATTCATAGAAGATTTTTCAAAAATAGCCAAGCCACTGACGAAATTAACGAAGAAAACGGAAAAATTTGAGTGGACTATGGAACAGCAAAATGCTTTCGAAATACTAAAAGAAAGATTAATGACAGCGCCAGTGCTAATGTATCCAGATTTCAATCAAGAATTCATAGTGACCACTGATGCTTCCGACTATGCAATCGGAGCAGTATTGTCACAAGGAAAAGTAGGTAACGACCGGCCAATTGCTTACGCCAGCAGAGTTTTATCGCGGGCGGAGCAGAATTACAATACAACCGAGAAAGAATTATTAGCGATTGTATGGGCTGTAAAACATTTTAGGCCATACGTATACGGTACGAAATTTAAAATCGTAACCGATCACAAACCATTAATCTGGCTATTTAATGTGAACGATCCCGGATCGAGATTGATCCGATGGAGATTAAAACTCGAAGAATATGATTATGAAATCATCCATAAAGCCGGACGAGCGAACGCGAACGCCGATGCACTGAGCCGCAATGTAACAAGAGAAGCGCATGAAACAGAAGAGGAAGAACGAGAGATCCTCGCAATAGAAGAAGAAACAAACTCCGACGAAGAAAAAATATACACGGAGGAAGACAAGAAACAGATATTATATGAATATCATGATGCACCTACAGGAGGACATCAAGGAGTTGAACGAACGATAAAAAGAATCCGCCTAAACTATAATTGGCCAGGAATAACGAAAGATGTAGAAAAATACATTGCAAAATGCGAATTGTGCCAGAAAAATAAACTATCGCGAAAAAATAAAGTACCGTTAATAATCACGGATACGCCTACTAAACCTTTCGAAAAATGCGCGTTAGATATTGTAGGACCGCTAACAGTTACAACAAACGGAAATAAATATCTTTTAACATTCCAAGACAACTTAACGAAATTCAGCAAAGCGATACCGATTCCAAACCAAGAAGCGAACACGGTCAGTAAAGAATTCGTTACAAAGATTGTACTTGAACACGGAATACCGGAAAAAATTTTAACGGATCAAGGCACAAATTTCCTCAGCGAAATATTTAAAAATACATGTAAACTATTAAAAATAAATAAAATACAAACAACTGCCTATCATCCGGAAAGTAATGGCGCGTTAGAACGATCGCATCGAACATTAGCGGAATATTTAAGACACTACATAAACGAAGACCAGACCGACTGGGACGAATGGATACCGTTCGCAATGTTCACATACAATACGACGCCACACACAGCTACGGGGTATACACCCTTCGAATTAGTCTATGGGCACCAAGCAGATTTACCTACGTCACTGACGAGACCGCCTAAACCGACATATAATTACGACGATTACGCGCAAGAATTGAAAGAAAGACTAAGGGCAACGAATCAGCTCGCAAAAGAGCATATCAAAGAAGAAAAATTTAAAGCCAAAAAACAGTACGACAAAAGTACTAGAGAAATAAAATTTAAAGTCGGCGACAAGGTATTAGTACATGACGAGACGCTCCGACGCGGACGATCTAAGAAACTTGAACCCCTATGGACCGGACCATACGTAAAAATAGAAAAAAATTCAGACGTGAACTACACGATAAAAAAGGGGAGGAAAGCAGTTCGCATGCACATAAACAAATTAAAACCATTTATAGAAAATTAAAATAAAAAATTTAACCAATTCATTGTTTGAACGACCGAGAAATCGCATCCGCTCCAAAGTGCGACGGACAAAACGTACATAGAAAAATAATAAAAAACACGGGCAAAATTGCAATACGAGGAAACTGTAAATTAACAACCTCAGACATGACAATACAAACGAAAGAAACTGTCTACGAGACAGATATAGAAACTTACTTACCCGAAATCAAATCACACTTCAAAATAAATGTAAATTAATAACAACGGAAATGACGATCCAACCAAAGGAAGTCATACAAGGCAACGAACTAGAAACGTATTTACCGGAAATTAATACTACATTTATACGAGACAATACAGACGTACTAGACACGAAACAACAAAACATCGTACAGCATTTAGGATTACCAGAATTAAAAAATAAAAAGAAACATACGAAACGACCGTCAGTCAGGATATACGAAGAAGACGAACCACGTATGTCCTACGGATTCCCAAAACCCATATTAAAACGTAGTTTAAGTACACGATTTTAGATAAGTATAGGAATAATAAGAAACGATTATACCTCATATTGTATACGGGAAAAATGTTGTACATTAGAATAAGAAAAAATAATTTTGTTTGTTTTGCGAAAAACGTCACTTTTACACCTCCGTTTTTCTTTTTTTTACGGGGGAGGGATGTTATAGCCCGAAAAGGCTATACACGAATTAATAGATATATAGTATTTTAGAGATATTATTTTATACGATAAGATATTGCTCAACGTGTAACGCGAATACAGATCACGTTACGAACGTTGACCGAGCGAAGCGCTGACAACGCGAGCCACGCACGAAGCCCGAGCGACCGCGCAATCACTCATTACGAAAACGCGGAAATCAAGACAAGCGGAATAAGGGCGTTGCGAAAATGCAACGTAGAGATCCTACCTAAAAGCGAAAAGGAAATTGCGAAAATGCAAGCAAAGAAGTCCCTTAGAACTCCTTAGCTTGCATCCGGATCTGGCCGCCAAAATCGAGCGACACGACACATGGTCTTGTCGCTAACCGATCCCCTCCTGGGAAACCAAGGGGAGACAATAAAAAGACCCATCGCTAACGATCGGCGGGCAGTCTTTATCATCAATCAATATTACGCGGGCAGCCAATAACGCTTTACGGGAAACTATTAAATTAACGCCACGCAGTCGGCAGAAATAAATACATAAGATCGAGAAGTGAGTTTCGCGACCGAAACTCAACTCCAGACACGCGCACGCCAAGATATCCGATATCGCGATACGCGACGCGAGAGACGTGCGAAGACTTTGTAATTAAACCAAGTACGAATAAAATAGTTATATATACATTTATTCAGAATACGAAAGTGTCATTTTTAATTATAATAAATTCAGTGAACTACTCGGGCGGAGCCCGAATTCCCAAATTCCTTCCGGCAAACGATCCTAACTACCGTGCCTCTCCGGAGGCATAACATAATTTGGTGGCAGCGGTGGGATCTGCCGGGGCATCGCCAGAGCTCACTCAAGACCTGCAAAAGACACGGTTGTGTTAAAAGAAGCGGGCACGCCAGCAATCAATTCAATTGAAGTTGACGGACGGAAGCAACAGCCAAGCCTTCCCCAAGACCTGCAAAACACCCCGAGTGTAAACAGGGCAGGCACGCCAACACACGTAAAACGTAAGCTGACGGAAACCACAATCGACGGAAGACAACGCAAGGACAACAGAACGAGCATCGCCACAACAGCTGTAGCAGAAACGTGAGCCGACAAGCATCGCGACCTACGATAACTCTACGGACAACGCACCGACGCCGGACAACGACCGCCGTACGACGAGCATCGTCAGCCGTATCAGCCGCCGAGCGAAGGACTGCAGCGTCTGCGACCTACTGACACAGCGAGCGATCATGCGAACCGTCATAATATTGTAAGTCCGAAAAAATTTAATAATTATAACTGCGTGAATGTCGGAAGGTTCGAATATACCGAAACCGATAGCGAACCGATCGTGGTTACTGAGCGAACCAGCCCGACGAGCGATTAAATTAAGCGTAACACCGCGAGAAAATCTTCATAACGTGCGAAAAAACTTAGAGACGCAATACTCGAGCGAAAGCGAGCCCGAGTTACCGGAAAACGTCGTCACAGAACGCGAATTTCCATTTTTCACATTGGACGAAAGCCTACTCCCGCGTAATACGACTGACCCCACTGACAACACCCAACGCGAGACTAGACGTACGCGACCGTATATTAGCAGAACTCCAAGTAGAGTATCTTTACGACGCGAATTTTCGTTAACGTCCTACGAGAGCGACCTGTTCAATCCGGAAGAAATTTATAGCCAACAGGAAATTAAAATGGCCGAATCGCAAAATCCGAACGAACGTACTCCCGCAAATGTGCCGCGAGGCGCGGTAGACGAGGAAATAGAAAACATGCGGCAATCCATCCGCCAAAATGGACCGAAATATAGCGGAGGCCGACCGCACGCCGTCTCCCGATATCAACCGCGAAGAAAGAGGAGATTATACACAGATAATCCACATTTTGAATGAAATACGCGCGGATATCCATTCGTTAAATATACGAGTAACGCGACTAGAAAGCGCGGACGCACAATTACCCCGTCATACAGACACTAGCAGGGAAAACGATAACGATGCGTTTGAAACAACATATGGGCGAACGAGACGCGATATCAGAAATCGACGAAGCGTCGCCCCGAATTATCTGCCGTTAAAAGAAGCAAGAATAATGATCCCCGAGTTCGACGGAACCCCGCGACATAAATTGCAAGAATTTCTAAACGCGTGCAAATACGCTGTTCAGAACATAAACCCAGCAGACGAAGAATCGTTAATTCAAGCCATCCTATTTACAAAATTAAAAGGGAAAGCGATGCAGGACTTTGAGACGCGAGATATACAAACGTTCGACGAATTAAAGCAGCAACTCGAGACTTGTTACCAGTCAAAACAAAGCACGACACATTTACAGATCGAATTCAACTCGCTAAAACAAAAGCCGAATGAAACTGCGCACACTTTCGGACAACGCGTTGATTTACTAGCAATGAAATTATACGACTCGATGATCGAAGGAAAGGAGCACTCCGCATTATCAAAACGCACGATTCAACAAACAATCCAAGCGCAGGCATTAATAAATTACCAGATCGGGCTACACGACAAATTACAAGTGCTCGTACGCGCGCAGCGATATACGACGCTCCAAGAAGCGATAACGGGCGCGAGCGCCGAAGAAAAGCTCAGACCGGGAACCGCGAGAACGAGTAGTTTTGTTAATAAAAATAAAACCGAATCAAGTTACCCGCGAAATAGTCGAAACCCGACACCGCAATGCTTTAAATGCGGAAAAAACGGACATTACGGACGCGATTGTCGAAGTAGCCGATATGCGCTCCCGAAACCGGAAAAACCCTCGCGAATAAACGCAATAAGTAAATACTGCTCGCATTGCAAAAGAACAGGACACAGCCGCGACGAATGCTGGAGCCTAAACGGAAAACCGAAACATAGTACAGATAAACAAAAAATCGGAAATCAGCAAAAAACGCGCGAAGAAAATATACGCGACCGAAAGAAATCGCGACAACAGAAAAGGAACGCCGATAGCGCAAGTAGCAGCAGCGAAGACGAGCAGGATAAAGCGAGAAAGAAACAACCGCGACCTGCATCTGAGTATCGCGTTACACATATTAAAGATATGCCACGCGCACAGAAAAAAACGGATTTATTGCTAATAACATTACCAATGCGACAAGCAAAAGACGGAAAAATACAGATGTTGTACGACTCAGGGTCGACCATCTCATTAATAAAATTGAAACATTTAAAGGATGACACACTAATACATGAAGGTAAAATCGCGCTTACAGGCATAACCGGGCATAAAGTACACACCATAGGAAAAATGTACGCCACGATCAAGATAGAAAATCACAAGGTAAAACATGCATTTTACGTTGTAAGAGACGACATTCCAATAGAATATGAAGGAATAATAGGAATTGATTTCCTTCAACAACATTCGGTATCCTGTGATTATAATCAAAATCAATTAAAAATAGGAGAAGCCGTGCTAAGATTCCATACGTTTAACAAAACAATCCTAAAACCGCGCAGCGAAACCATCGTAAAAGCGATAACGAAGCAAAATCGGATAGGAATAGTACGAGCAGAGGAAACAGCTCCAGGAATCTACCTTGGAAACTGCTTAGTAGAACCGAAGGATTACACGTGTCCCGTTAGTATCATAAATACAACCGATACGGAAGTCGAGATACAGACGCCGAACGTCACACTCGAAGACATAGAACGCGAAATCGAATCCAAAATACACACGATACAAGCAAGAAAAAATTTTAAGCCTACTAGCTCGAGACAAATCTGACAACTACTACGCACGCAACATTTAAATACGGAAGAAAAACAGGCACTCCTACGGATATGCGAAGAATATTGCGATACATTTCAGTTGGACGGAGAACCACTGACGTGCACCGCGACGGTAGAGCACGAGATAAACACGCGCGCTGATACCTCGCCGGTGAACACGAGACCGTATCGTCTTCCCGATAAGCACAAGACGGAAGTAAATAAACAAGTGCAAGAAATGCTGAAAAATGGCATAATCCGAACAAGCGCGAGTCAATGGAACGCACCCTTATTAGTGGTACCGAAAAAGGCCGACGCATCCGGAAAACCTAAGCTCCGAGTAGTAGTAGACTTTCGGAAGCTAAACGATTTAACAATAGGCGATTCATTTCCACTGCCCAATATCACCGAGATACTGGACCAGTTAGGAAACGCTAAATATTTTACCACACTAGACTTAGCGTCAGGATATCATCAGATACCGATGGCTGAGCAAGATAAACAAAAGACAGCTTTTTCAACGCCCTACGGACACTACGAATTTAATAGAATGCCGTTTGGATTGAAAAATGCGCCAGCAACATTCCAGAGACTAATGAATTCAATTCTAACCGGAATGCAAGGACTTAAATGTCTAGTTTATTTAGACGACATCGTCATATATGGAGCGAGCCTAGAGGACCACAATAAAAGACTCAAGGAAGTACTGCAGAGACTCCGAGAAAATAATCTAAAATTGCAACCAGATAAATGCGAATTTTTGCGCAAGGAAGTAATTTATCTAGGTCACATAATTTCGGAGAATGGAATATCTCCGGATCCGTCAAAGTTAACGGCAATAAAGGAATTTCCGACGCCGAAGAAAGTAAAAGATATACAATCTTTCATAGGACTAGCCGGATATTACAGAAAATTCATAGAAGATTTTTCAAAAATAGCCAAGCCACTGACGAAATTAACGAAGAAAACGGAAAAATTTGAGTGGACTATGGAACAGCAAAATGCTTTCGAAATACTAAAAGAAAGATTAATGACAGCGCCAGTGCTAATGTATCCAGATTTCAATCAAGAATTCATAGTGACCACTGATGCTTCCGACTATGCAATCGGAGCAGTATTGTCACAAGGAAAAGTAGGTAACGACCGGCCAATTGCTTACGCCAGCAGAGTTTTATCGCGGGCGGAGCAGAATTACAATACAACCGAGAAAGAATTATTAGCGATTGTATGGGCTGTAAAACATTTTAGGCCATACGTATACGGTACGAAATTTAAAATCGTAACCGATCACAAACCATTAATCTGGCTATTTAATGTGAACGATCCCGGATCGAGATTGATCCGATGGAGATTAAAACTCGAAGAATATGATTATGAAATCATCCATAAAGCCGGACGAGCGAACGCGAACGCCGATGCACTGAGCCGCAATGTAACAAGAGAAGCGCATGAAACAGAAGAGGAAGAACGAGAGATCCTCGCAATAGAAGAAGAAACAAACTCCGACGAAGAAAAAATATACACGGAGGAAGACAAGAAACAGATATTATATGAATATCATGATGCACCTACAGGAGGACATCAAGGAGTTGAACGAACGATAAAAAGAATCCGCCTAAACTATAATTGGCCAGGAATAACGAAAGATGTAGAAAAATACATTGCAAAATGCGAATTGTGCCAGAAAAATAAACTATCGCGAAAAAATAAAGTACCGTTAATAATCACGGATACGCCTACTAAACCTTTCGAAAAATGCGCGTTAGATATTGTAGGACCGCTAACAGTTACAACAAACGGAAATAAATATCTTTTAACATTCCAAGACAACTTAACGAAATTCAGCAAAGCGATACCGATTCCAAACCAAGAAGCGAACACGGTCAGTAAAGAATTCGTTACAAAGATTGTACTTGAACACGGAATACCGGAAAAAATTTTAACGGATCAAGGCACAAATTTCCTCAGCGAAATATTTAAAAATACATGTAAACTATTAAAAATAAATAAAATACAAACAACTGCCTATCATCCGGAAAGTAATGGCGCGTTAGAACGATCGCATCGAACATTAGCGGAATATTTAAGACACTACATAAACGAAGACCAGACCGACTGGGACGAATGGATACCGTTCGCAATGTTCACATACAATACGACGCCACACACAGCTACGGGGTATACACCCTTCGAATTAGTCTATGGGCACCAAGCAGATTTACCTACGTCACTGACGAGACCGCCTAAACCGACATATAATTACGACGATTACGCGCAAGAATTGAAAGAAAGACTAAGGGCAACGAATCAGCTCGCAAAAGAGCATATCAAAGAAGAAAAATTTAAAGCCAAAAAACAGTACGACAAAAGTACTAGAGAAATAAAATTTAAAGTCGGCGACAAGGTATTAGTACATGACGAGACGCTCCGACGCGGACGATCTAAGAAACTTGAACCCCTATGGACCGGACCATACGTAAAAATAGAAAAAAATTCAGACGTGAACTACACGATAAAAAAGGGGAGGAAAGCAGTTCGCATGCACATAAACAAATTAAAACCATTTATAGAAAATTAAAATAAAAAATTTAACCAATTCATTGTTTGAACGACCGAGAAATCGCATCCGCTCCAAAGTGCGACGGACAAAACGTACATAGAAAAATAATAAAAAACACGGGCAAAATTGCAATACGAGGAAACTGTAAATTAACAACCTCAGACATGACAATACAAACGAAAGAAACTGTCTACGAGACAGATATAGAAACTTACTTACCCGAAATCAAATCACACTTCAAAATAAATGTAAATTAATAACAACGGAAATGACGATCCAACCAAAGGAAGTCATACAAGGCAACGAACTAGAAACGTATTTACCGGAAATTAATACTACATTTATACGAGACAATACAGACGTACTAGACACGAAACAACAAAACATCGTACAGCATTTAGGATTACCAGAATTAAAAAATAAAAAGAAACATACGAAACGACCGTCAGTCAGGATATACGAAGAAGACGAACCACGTATGTCCTACGGATTCCCAAAACCCATATTAAAACGTAGTTTAAGTACACGATTTTAGATAAGTATAGGAATAATAAGAAACGATTATACCTCATATTGTATACGGGAAAAATGTTGTACATTAGAATAAGAAAAAATAATTTTGTTTGTTTTGCGAAAAACGTCACTTTTACACCTCCGTTTTTCTTTTTTTTACGGGGGAGGGATGTTATAGCCCGAAAAGGCTATACACGAATTAATAGATATATAGTATTTTAGAGATATTATTTTATACGATAAGATATTGCTCAACGTGTAACGCGAATACAGATCACGTTACGAACGTTGACCGAGCGAAGCGCTGACAACGCGAGCCACGCACGAAGCCCGAGCGACCGCGCAATCACTCATTACGAAAACGCGGAAATCAAGACAAGCGGAATAAGGGCGTTGCGAAAATGCAACGTAGAGATCCTACCTAAAAGCGAAAAGGAAATTGCGAAAATGCAAGCAAAGAAGTCCCTTAGAACTCCTTAGCTTGCATCCGGATCTGGCCGCCAAAATCGAGCGACACGACACATGGTCTTGTCGCTAACCGATCCCCTCCTGGGAAACCAAGGGGAGACAATAAAAAGACCCATCGCTAACGATCGGCGGGCAGTCTTTATCATCAATCAATATTACGCGGGCAGCCAATAACGCTTTACGGGAAACTATTAAATTAACGCCACGCAGTCGGCAGAAATAAATACATAAGATCGAGAAGTGAGTTTCGCGACCGAAACTCAACTCCAGACACGCGCACGCCAAGATATCCGATATCGCGATACGCGACGCGAGAGACGTGCGAAGACTTTGTAATTAAACCAAGTACGAATAAAATAGTTATATATACATTTATTCAGAATACGAAAGTGTCATTTTTAATTATAATAAATTCAGTGAACTACTCGGGCGGAGCCCGAATTCCCAAATTCCTTCCGGCAAACGATCCTAACTACCGTGCCTCTCCGGAGGCATAACATAATTTGGTGGCAGCGGTGGGATCTGCCGGGGCATCGCCAGAGCTCACTCAAGACCTGCAAAAGACACGGTTGTGTTAAAAGAAGCGGGCACGCCAGCAATCAATTCAATTGAAGTTGACGGACGGAAGCAACAGCCAAGCCTTCCCCAAGACCTGCAAAACACCCCGAGTGTAAACAGGGCAGGCACGCCAACACACGTAAAACGTAAGCTGACGGAAACCACAATCGACGGAAGACAACGCAAGGACAACAGAACGAGCATCGCCACAACAGCTGTAGCAGAAACGTGAGCCGACAAGCATCGCGACCTACGATAACTCTACGGACAACGCACCGACGCCGGACAACGACCGCCGTACGACGAGCATCGTCAGCCGTATCAGCCGCCGAGCGAAGGACTGCAGCGTCTGCGACCTACTGACACAGCGAGCGATCATGCGAACCGTCATAATATTGTAAGTCCGAAAAAATTTAATAATTATAACTGCGTGAATGTCGGAAGGTTCGAATATACCGAAACCGATAGCGAACCGATCGTGGTTACTGAGCGAACCAGCCCGACGAGCGATTAAATTAAGCGTAACACCGCGAGAAAATCTTCATAACGTGCGAAAAAACTTAGAGACGCAATACTCGAGCGAAAGCGAGCCCGAGTTACCGGAAAACGTCGTCACAGAACGCGAATTTCCATTTTTCACATTGGACGAAAGCCTACTCCCGCGTAATACGACTGACCCCACTGACAACACCCAACGCGAGACTAGACGTACGCGACCGTATATTAGCAGAACTCCAAGTAGAGTATCTTTACGACGCGAATTTTCGTTAACGTCCTACGAGAGCGACCTGTTCAATCCGGAAGAAATTTATAGCCAACAGGAAATTAAAATGGCCGAATCGCAAAATCCGAACGAACGTACTCCCGCAAATGTGCCGCGAGGCGCGGTAGACGAGGAAATAGAAAACATGCGGCAATCCATCCGCCAAAATGGACCGAAATATAGCGGAGGCCGACCGCACGCCGTCTCCCGATATCAACCGCGAAGAAAGAGGAGATTATACACAGATAATCCACATTTTGAATGAAATACGCGCGGATATCCATTCGTTAAATATACGAGTAACGCGACTAGAAAGCGCGGACGCACAATTACCCCGTCATACAGACACTAGCAGGGAAAACGATAACGATGCGTTTGAAACAACATATGGGCGAACGAGACGCGATATCAGAAATCGACGAAGCGTCGCCCCGAATTATCTGCCGTTAAAAGAAGCAAGAATAATGATCCCCGAGTTCGACGGAACCCCGCGACATAAATTGCAAGAATTTCTAAACGCGTGCAAATACGCTGTTCAGAACATAAACCCAGCAGACGAAGAATCGTTAATTCAAGCCATCCTATTTACAAAATTAAAAGGGAAAGCGATGCAGGACTTTGAGACGCGAGATATACAAACGTTCGACGAATTAAAGCAGCAACTCGAGACTTGTTACCAGTCAAAACAAAGCACGACACATTTACAGATCGAATTCAACTCGCTAAAACAAAAGCCGAATGAAACTGCGCACACTTTCGGACAACGCGTTGATTTACTAGCAATGAAATTATACGACTCGATGATCGAAGGAAAGGAGCACTCCGCATTATCAAAACGCACGATTCAACAAACAATCCAAGCGCAGGCATTAATAAATTACCAGATCGGGCTACACGACAAATTACAAGTGCTCGTACGCGCGCAGCGATATACGACGCTCCAAGAAGCGATAACGGGCGCGAGCGCCGAAGAAAAGCTCAGACCGGGAACCGCGAGAACGAGTAGTTTTGTTAATAAAAATAAAACCGAATCAAGTTACCCGCGAAATAGTCGAAACCCGACACCGCAATGCTTTAAATGCGGAAAAAACGGACATTACGGACGCGATTGTCGAAGTAGCCGATATGCGCTCCCGAAACCGGAAAAACCCTCGCGAATAAACGCAATAAGTAAATACTGCTCGCATTGCAAAAGAACAGGACACAGCCGCGACGAATGCTGGAGCCTAAACGGAAAACCGAAACATAGTACAGATAAACAAAAAATCGGAAATCAGCAAAAAACGCGCGAAGAAAATATACGCGACCGAAAGAAATCGCGACAACAGAAAAGGAACGCCGATAGCGCAAGTAGCAGCAGCGAAGACGAGCAGGATAAAGCGAGAAAGAAACAACCGCGACCTGCATCTGAGTATCGCGTTACACATATTAAAGATATGCCACGCGCACAGAAAAAAACGGATTTATTGCTAATAACATTACCAATGCGACAAGCAAAAGACGGAAAAATACAGATGTTGTACGACTCAGGGTCGACCATCTCATTAATAAAATTGAAACATTTAAAGGATGACACACTAATACATGAAGGTAAAATCGCGCTTACAGGCATAACCGGGCATAAAGTACACACCATAGGAAAAATGTACGCCACGATCAAGATAGAAAATCACAAGGTAAAACATGCATTTTACGTTGTAAGAGACGACATTCCAATAGAATATGAAGGAATAATAGGAATTGATTTCCTTCAACAACATTCGGTATCCTGTGATTATAATCAAAATCAATTAAAAATAGGAGAAGCCGTGCTAAGATTCCATACGTTTAACAAAACAATCCTAAAACCGCGCAGCGAAACCATCGTAAAAGCGATAACGAAGCAAAATCGGATAGGAATAGTACGAGCAGAGGAAACAGCTCCAGGAATCTACCTTGGAAACTGCTTAGTAGAACCGAAGGATTACACGTGTCCCGTTAGTATCATAAATACAACCGATACGGAAGTCGAGATACAGACGCCGAACGTCACACTCGAAGACATAGAACGCGAAATCGAATCCAAAATACACACGATACAAGCAAGAAAAAATTTTAAGCCTACTAGCTCGAGACAAATCTGACAACTACTACGCACGCAACATTTAAATACGGAAGAAAAACAGGCACTCCTACGGATATGCGAAGAATATTGCGATACATTTCAGTTGGACGGAGAACCACTGACGTGCACCGCGACGGTAGAGCACGAGATAAACACGCGCGCTGATACCTCGCCGGTGAACACGAGACCGTATCGTCTTCCCGATAAGCACAAGACGGAAGTAAATAAACAAGTGCAAGAAATGCTGAAAAATGGCATAATCCGAACAAGCGCGAGTCAATGGAACGCACCCTTATTAGTGGTACCGAAAAAGGCCGACGCATCCGGAAAACCTAAGCTCCGAGTAGTAGTAGACTTTCGGAAGCTAAACGATTTAACAATAGGCGATTCATTTCCACTGCCCAATATCACCGAGATACTGGACCAGTTAGGAAACGCTAAATATTTTACCACACTAGACTTAGCGTCAGGATATCATCAGATACCGATGGCTGAGCAAGATAAACAAAAGACAGCTTTTTCAACGCCCTACGGACACTACGAATTTAATAGAATGCCGTTTGGATTGAAAAATGCGCCAGCAACATTCCAGAGACTAATGAATTCAATTCTAACCGGAATGCAAGGACTTAAATGTCTAGTTTATTTAGACGACATCGTCATATATGGAGCGAGCCTAGAGGACCACAATAAAAGACTCAAGGAAGTACTGCAGAGACTCCGAGAAAATAATCTAAAATTGCAACCAGATAAATGCGAATTTTTGCGCAAGGAAGTAATTTATCTAGGTCACATAATTTCGGAGAATGGAATATCTCCGGATCCGTCAAAGTTAACGGCAATAAAGGAATTTCCGACGCCGAAGAAAGTAAAAGATATACAATCTTTCATAGGACTAGCCGGATATTACAGAAAATTCATAGAAGATTTTTCAAAAATAGCCAAGCCACTGACGAAATTAACGAAGAAAACGGAAAAATTTGAGTGGACTATGGAACAGCAAAATGCTTTCGAAATATTAAAAGAAAGATTAATGACTGCGCCAGTGCTAACGTATCCAGATTTCAATTAAGAATTCATAGTGACCACTGATGCTTCCGACTATGCAATCGGAGCAGTATTGTCACAAGGAAAAGTAGGTAACGACCGGCCAATTGCTTACGCCAGCAGAGTTTAATCGCGTGCGGAGCAGAATTACAATACAACCGAGAAGGAATTATTAGCGATTGTATGGGCTGTAAAACATTTTAGGCCATACATATACGGTACCAAATTTAAAATCGTAACCGACCATAAACCATTAATCTGGTTATTTAATGTGAACGATCCCGGATCGAGATTGATCCGATGGAGATTAAAACTCGAAGAATATGATTATGAAATCATCCATAAAATCGGACGAGCGAACGCGAACGCCGATGCACTGAGCCGCAATGTAACAAGAGAAGCGCATGAAACAGAAGAGGAAGAACGAGAGATCCTCGCAATAGAAGAAGAAACAAACTCCGACGAAGAAAAAATATACACGGAGGAAGACAAGAAACAGATATTATATGAATATCATGATGCACCTACAGGAGGACATCAAGGAGTTGAACGAACGATAAAAAGAATCCGCCTAAACTATAATTGGCCAGGAATAACGAAAGATGTAGAAAAATACATTGCAAAATGCGAATTGTGCCAGAAAAATAAACTATCGCGAAAAAATAAAGTACCGTTAATAATTACGGATACGCCTACTAAATCTTTCGAAAAATGCGCATTAGATATTGTAGAACCGCTAACAGTTACAACAAACGGAAATAAATATCTTTTAACATTCCAAGACAATTTAACGAAATTCAGCAAAGCGATACCGATTCCAGACCAAGAAGCAAACACGGTCAGTAAAGAATTCGTTACAAAAATTGTACTTGAACACGGAATACCGGAAAAAATTTTAACGGATCAAGGCACAAATTTCCTCAGCGAAATATTTAAAAATACATGTAAACTATTAAAAATAAATAAAATACAAACAACTGCCTATCATCCGGAAAGTAATGGCGCGTTAGAACGATCGCATCGAACATTAGCGGAATATTTAAGACACTACATAAACGAAGACCAGACCGACTGGGACGAATGGATACCGTTCGCAATGTTCACATACAATACGACGCCACACACAGCTACGAGGTATACACCCTTCGAATTAGTCTACGGACACCAAGCAGATTTACCTACGTCACTGACGAGACCGCCTAAACCGACATATAATTACGACGATTACGCGCAAGAATTGAAAGAAAGACTAAGGGCAACGAATCAGCTCGCAAAAGAGCATATCAAAGAAGAAAAATTTAAAGCCAAAAAACAGTACGACAAAAGTACTAGAGAAATAAAATTTAAAGTCGGCGATAAGGTATTAGTACACTACGAGACGCTCCGACGCGGACGATCTAAGAAACTTGAATCCCTATAGACCGGACCGTACGTAATAATCGAGAAAAATTCGGACGTGAATTATATAATTAAGAAAGGAAGAAAAGCGGTGCGCATGCATACAAACAAATTAAAGCAATTTATAAAAAATTAAAATAAGAAACTTACCTATTCGTTGTTGGAACGACCGATTAACCGCATCCGACCCAAAGCGCGACGCATCTGCTCAACCGTAGCCCGACCTCGCTCTTCGGAGTTACGGAAGGTAGGACGGAGATGATTGAGAAAAACGCGCCCTTGAAGGCGTACAGGCACATCCAGCCATAGCCTTCGCAATAACGGGATGAAGCCATCAGGAGGCTCATAGCGAGGCACCCAAAAGTCATCGTCGAAACCATCCATATCCACCATATTCATGTCAGTTTGAGGAATAATAACTAACGTTGCACCATCACCAGTATCGTCAATCTCGTCCTCCGAAAAAGGAAGATAACGAGAACGATCGACTAAGTTCGCGCAAACCATGTTAATAAGACACACAGTAAAACGCGACTGAATAAAAAACTAAACGACGCTAAAAGCTAGCAAGCAGAAAGGCTTCTCATAAAATGAGAACCGATAAGACGGTTATATGAAACATTTTAATATGAAATTACAGGATACTGGTCAGCTGGAACAGCCGACAGGCCGAGAGTCGCACGGGGCAACGTGAACCTGATTCACCTTACAAAATCCAAGAATTCCTACACAACCCCGGCATACATTTCGAGAAAATCGGACAAATGCACCAAGCCATAAAAACGTGGAAATTAGTTATTAAATTAGATATAACGACGCTAAACGATAAAGCATGGCAAATAAATCAATACATCCAACAAACCAACGAGATGTGCGAACAAATGAAATCGGAATTCCACCATAAACGTACTTGCAATAATTTAAAAGAAATCGTAAAAAACGAGTCGAAACAATTAACAAAATTGATCACTCTAATAAATACGCTATATAAGACACGGACGAACGGACGTAGAGGCCTCGTCGACGGAATAGGTGCAATAGCGAAAACATTGTTCGGTACAATGGACGCGAACGATAGAGAATTAATAAACAAACAGTTAACTCTCTTACAGAATAATCAACAAACCATTCAACATGTCGCAAAAAATCAAATAAAAATCTTAAATAGTACAATAGTACACCTAGATAAACTAGAAAATATATTAGACCATAACGGTAAATTACTAAACCATTACGTGCGAGAATATAGTACTCGCGAGGAAATAACCGAACATTTTACGGTAATCATCGCGATGATAACAGATTTAATTCGGGATGCGAAAGATGTAATAGAATATCTTACGTATGTACGCAAGGGCACGATGCACCCCGTACTAACACCTATTAGCGACATTATAACACATTTAAAAGAAGCAGCTATCCAATTACCCCACGGTTTATATTTCCCTTTCGAAATTCGAAACGACGAATGGTTAGCACTAGAAGAATATATTAAAATAACTGCATACCGTGAAGGATCAATCATATTTACTGTATTGCGATTCCCGTTAATTTCTCAACCAGTGTATGATATAATAAAAGTAACCCCATTACCTACTTACGACAACAAAAATATATTTACTCAAGCGGAAGTAAGTAACGAAATAATAGTGAAGCGAGGGGGGATTTAAGACGGGAGGAGGCATGAACCAAGCATCCATCTCTTCCTTGGCAGCGTCACTGTCGTGTCTGTGTAGGGCGTTTACATACTTCCTCAGCCCGACAAATAATTGTTAGAAAACAACATTTGCGGGTTTGAAAAAATATGCGAGGTACAAGTGGCTGAATCGGGAATCGAACCCGAGTCTTCTTAATCTTCCTTCTCTCTTTTTCGTTTGCGTGGCGACATTTATATGGATCTTTCTTGGACTCGCCTGTGTGGAGATCGCTTTTCGCGAGAGACGACATCCCCAGAAATAATAGTAGTTAATAGAGAAGGATTAACGTATATCGTAATAACTGAGAACGACTTAAAAAACTGTATCCAAATAAACTCAAGATACATATCCGAGAAAACGCAACCAATACACCGTATTAATCCAAATGCGCCGTGCGAAATACATATGTACTTGCAACAACAAAGCCAAACAGAGGCCTGCAAAAGTAAACATATAATTGCGACAGAAACGATAAGGATACCGTTGCGACAGTCACTTACTTGGTTATATTCAACTGTACGCAAACAATCAACAATAATTCAATGCGAAAATTATAATGAAATTAGAAAGATAATTAAAGGAACAGGGCAAATCACACTTCAAAATAAATGTAAATTAATAACAACAGAAATGACGATCCAACCAAAGGAAGTCATATAAGGCAACGAAATAGAAACATATTTGCCGGAAATTAATATTACATTTATACGAGACAATACAGACATACTAGACACGAAACAACAGAATATCGTACAGCATTCAGAATTAACAGAATTAAAAAATAAACTAAAGGATATAAACAACGATTTGCAAAATACTAACGACAAATTCTTTACGAAAAAACAATATCCTATGGCGACAAGTGGAATAACCACAGTTATTATAATAATATTAATAATTTATATAATTATAAAAAATAAAAAGAAACATACGAAACGACCGTCAGTCAGGATATTCGAAGAAGACGAACCACGTATGTTCTACGGATTTCCAAAACCCATACTAAAACGTAGTTTAAGTACACGATTTTAGATAAGTATAGGAATAATAAGAAACGATTATACCTCATATTGTATACGGGAAAAATGTGTACATTAGAATAAGAAAAAATAATTTTGTTTGTTTTGCGAAAAACGTCACTTTTACACCTCCGTTTTTCTTTTTTTTACGGGGGAGGGATGTTATAGCCCGAAAAGGCTATACACGAATTAATAGATATATAGTATTTCAAAGATATTATTTTATACGATAAGATATTGCTCAACGTGTAACGCGAATACAGATCACGTTACGAACGTTGACCGAGCGAAGCGCTGACAACGCGAGCCACGCGCGAAGCCCGAGCGACCGCGCAATCACTCATTACGAAAACGCGGAAACCAAGGCAAGCGGAATTAATGCGTTACGAAAATGCAACGTAGAGATCCTACCTAAAAGCGAAAAGGAAATTGCGAAAATGCAAGCAAAGAAGTCCCTTAGAACTCCTTAGCTTGCATCCGGATCTTGCCGCCAAAATCGAGCGACACGACACATGGTCTTGTCGCTAACCGATCCCCTCCTGGGAAACCAAGGGGAGACAATAAAAAGACCCATCGCTAACGATCGGCGGGCAGTCTTGATCATTAATTAATATCGCGCGGGCAGTCAATAAC
>NW_021851121.1:240612-247140 GCF_003651465.1 Formica exsecta
ACAATACAACGATGTGTGCGCAGCCTCATGTCGCAGGAACAGACAAACTACATGGCAATATGTCTGTTTTTTACATCATCAGTCTCTATGATCGATGAATAACGGCATCTTCGATAATATTTCACGTCACGTATATGAACAACACGACCTTGTATAGATAGAAAGAACGATTCGTCGTGTATCTAAAACACAAACAGAGAAAAACATTTATTTTTATGTACAGAGTTGTGTTATAGCCCGAAAAGGCTATACACGAATTAATAGATATATAGTATTTTAGAGATATTATTTTATACGATAAGATATTGCTCAACGTGTAACGCGAATACAGATCACGTTACGAACGTTGACCGAGCGAAGCGCTGACAACGCGAGCCACGCGCGAAGCCCGAGCGACCGCGCAATCACTTCATTGCGAAAACGCGGAAATCGAGGCAAGCGGAATAAGGGCGATGCGAAAATGCAACGTAGAGGTCCTACCTAAAAGCTAAAAGGAAATTGCGAAAATGCAAGCAAAGAAGTCCTACTTAGAACTCCTTAGCTTGCATCCGAATTTTGCCGCAAAAATCGAGCGACACGACACATGGTCTTGTCGCTAAACGATCCCCTCCTGGGAAACCAAGGGGAGATAATAAAAAGAACCATCGCTAACGAGCGGCGGGCAGTCTTTATCATTAATTAACATTACGCGGGCAGTCAATAACGCTTGTTACGGGAAACTATTAAATTAACGCCACGCAGTCGACAGAAAGAAATACATAAGATCGAGAAGTGAGTCTCGCGACCGAAACTCGACTCCAGACACGCGCACGCCAAGATATCCGATATCGCGATAAGCGACGCGAGAGACGTGCGGAGACTTTGTAATTAAACCAAGTTACGAATAAAATAGTTATATATATATTTATTCCGAATACAAAGGTGTCATTTTTATTTCGTGCGAAAACTTTGTAATTAAGCCAAGTTACGAATAAAATAGTTATATATATATATTTATTCCAAATACAAAGGTGTCATTTTTATTTATAATAAAATCAGTGAGTTACTCGGGCGGAGCCCGAATTCCCAAATTCCTTCCGGCAAACAATCCTAACTACCGTGCCTCTCCGGAGGCATAACAGCTTGGTAATTCATGCCGACTGTCATATAAACAACAATAGTGAGTAGCATACTAAGTAAGAATATCAAAAGAAATCAAGACAAATCAGTGTTTGGGAATGTAATGAATGTTTGTATATAACACGTATCTACATCACCAGTCTCAGTATGTCATATTGTCGTGTATCAGTCAGTTGGATAATTTCAAGATTTCTTTAATTTTCAACTTGCATTTGCACGAATTTATCAATTTGAAATATAATTTGGATTCTTTGTGGAATTTTTTGTGTGAGAAGAAAGTTGTTCGTAGCGAAATAATGTGTCCAAGATGAAAATGTATTAGAACTATTTTAGTTAATAACTTTTTAATAAGAAACGTGCGACGGCTAAAACCTTCTGAAAGTCACTCGGGAGGGTGACCTTGTCAACATATGTCAAGGTCAAGATCATCGGGGCTGCATCCCCTAAACGTCACTTTTACCACAAGTTAAATACGGGAATACTACATCTGGGACTAAGGATACGATTCACGGAGTTCCACAGGGATCCGTGTTAGGACCATTGTTATTTATTTTATATATAAATGATATTATAAAGGCGTTAATGTATTGTTCATGTAAATTATTTGCGGATGACACAATAATTTATGTAAATGAAAGGATTCTAGCGAAATCGAACGAAAACTAAAGTACGATTTAGACAATATTGTAAAATGGCTAGATAGTAACTCAATGCGATTAAATACAACTAAGACTAAATTTATGTTAATACATGATCCAACAAAGATGTCTATGATAGGTTGTTGTAAAATATAGAAATAGATGGACTTTACCTCGAGGAAGTGTACGAATTAAAATACCTAGGAATTATAATTGATAACACTGTTTAACAAAAAATGACTTTTTTCGTACACCGGAACCGGACTACCCGTTTCTTATAGGTTTTTGGACGCTGAACACGAATCCGGTTGTGAAATTGCTTCATCACGTCAGAATTTTGAGAAATTTGCAATTGAAGTTGCAAAAAAGGGCTATTTTCACGAACTTAGATTCAAAAGACGTATTAAGGATGAAGTAAGAAAACTAATATAAGAGCGAAGTAGACTAAATAAGACGGTGTAATGAGGATATCGTATGTTATAGTGTAAATAAGTAGCCTGTGGCTAAATAAATGCACCACCCCCTCTCTCTCTCCTCTTCCCTCTCCCCCTCTCTCCCACCCCTCCCTCTCCCTCTCCCTCCCTCTTCCCCCTCCCCTCTCCTCTCTTCCTCCCTCTCACCTCTTCCTCTCCCACCCCGCTCTCCCTATCTCTCCCCCCTCCCTTCTCCCTCTCCCTCTCTCTCCCTCACCTCTCTTTCTCTCTCTCGAATTTAAATATATTAGATTATTATTTGTAAAAATAGTTAAAAAGTATGATGTACTTAAATTATATAAGTTAATACCTTAGATAAATTGAAACAACGAATCCAAATCTCTTGTCAAAAGATAAGGAAAAAAAATCTGCCATTTTTGAACATGAAATGCAAACATCAATAAGAAAACGTGTGTCGCGATGGACAAAAAAATGCTTTAAACATCTACAATGTAACCAATTATTACTATTCTTTATTTTTATTTATACCGACAAAAGATTTATACATATGTATATTTATAGTAGCGTATTTATTTGTATAGCGTCGTACGTTTACATATTTACAGTATTTTTAGTTATATTAATTTCCGTAAAGTTGGCCGTTTTTAATAGTGTATTATTGATAATAACAATAGTCTTGTCGAGATGGTAATACCACCGACGAGATATACTATTAAAAACCAGGGTTGGTCTAAAGTTACTTTATAAAAGTAACTGTTTTACCGGCCATAATAATTATATTTTGCAGACCGAAATTTTTTTATTGGTTACATGAAATGAGAAATCCTTTTCCACGATTTAAGTACACATCGAAACAAACATGAGACTTCACGAGTTTATGTTAAAAACGAAGAAAAGCTAAAAAATACAGCTTTTTTACTGGCTTCTTGCGTCAGGTCGTAACAATATTTGCTTAATATAAAAGTTTTGCAGTTTGTATGTACAAAATAAGATAGGTCTCCACTCGAAAATGCATGAAAGAATATAAGTGAACATTTAAAAATATATTTAGAAGCCTAGTAAAAAAAATTTCGGTGTGCAAAATTTTGCTAAAAATTTTACTAAAAATTTTTAAACATTATCTTATAAAGTAGAAAGACAAGATACCAGAATAAGCTTCCAGTAGTTTTCATGTAATGCTGCATTCTAACACTCTTATTAATATATTCTTTTGTATGAAAATTCTACCAAGTAAATTCGAAAAAAGTAACTGTTAAATTCGTTACTCTCGTTACCGAAAAATGTAACAAAGTTACATTTTCCGTTACAAACAAAATTTGTAACGCCATTATTGTTACAGTTACCGAAAAAAGTAACTATAACGGTAACGACGTTACAAGTTACTTCCTAACCCTGTTAAAGACCATCAGCTCTGGATAAATTTTTGTGACCATTAAGTGACTGGGCTTATGTTGGCGCTAAAAAATCAAATTTTTTAATAAACAATAGCTCGAACGATTGCTCCTTAATTGCTCCATCAGAATCAACAATTGCTCCCCTTTAAAAATTAATATTTTTAAAAATATTTACAAAAAACAAAATCTATAATTTTCATTGAAAAACATATTTCTAATAGTTTTCTGCAACTATATCCCACATAAAACGATAACTTCTTAATTGCTCCTCATTGCTCCATCATTACTTTAATGATTTATTGTATTTTTTTATTAAAAATTAATAAATTAATCATTTTATAAATGACGATGTCATCACCTATCGGCCGCCTGTTGGAATTATTGCTTAGCAGCCAACGGCGGGAATATTCAAATGTAAAATAATAGCTCTATTGTTTATGACTTTATATTAAAGAGTTTAATCAACATTTTCTATTGATTTTTTTGGCAAAATAATTGTTCTTTGTTTGCTCTATTAATATATTCAATTGCTCCATTTATAAAATTAATGTTTTTATATATTTACAAAAAATAAATTTTTTGGATATGCTATGTCTATGCAATTTTCGATACAAAAGTGCAATAAATCATCAAAGTAATGATGGAGCAATGAGGAGCAATTAAGGAGCAATCGTTTTATGGGTTTTATGGGACATACTAGAAAAAAACTACTAGAAATGTTTTCCAAAGAAAAAATTTGTTTTTTTAAATATATCATAAAAACATTAATTTTACAAATGGAGCAATTTTAAAAGGCGAGCAATTGTTGATTCTAATGGAGCAATTGTTTGAGCTATTGTTTATTAAAAAATTTGATTTTCCGGCATCAACATAAGTCCGGTCATTAAGTGAGCCCGATGGGCCCGGAGGTAATTGAAGAATGTTGACATTACCGGCCGTTCGACTGCATTGAAGATAATAATTAAATTATTTAATTTATACACAGTTATTTTAGTTCATCCAGTTATTGTTTTATTATTGAAAATACCGACGAGATATCATTCAAGACCGATGGTCTTATGGTATTTAACATATTACTGGAAAAAAACTCGCCACGCGCTACTGTAAGAGCCAATTTCACCAAATCCGGTTAGATAAACCGACGGTTAAAATTAGCAGGGTTCCAACTGAAATGATATGAAT
The DNA here is from genome assembly GCF_003651465.1 of Formica exsecta. Classification (NCBI taxonomy): domain Eukaryota; kingdom Metazoa; phylum Arthropoda; class Insecta; order Hymenoptera; family Formicidae; genus Formica; species Formica exsecta. Next base: position 245,380 of record NW_021851121.1, read on the forward strand.
GCTTGGTTTTCCTTCACCTCTATTTTCTGTTGGCCACCCTGCTAATTTTAACCGTCGATTCATCTAACCGGACTTGGTGAAATTGGCCCTAAGTTAGATTAAGTAAATCTTTGCATTGTCGATAATAAAACAGTAATTTTACAATAAAATGTTTATTTTGTTGTTTTTGAGACAGTTACATAAAAGATTTATACATTTTTGATAATAAAACAATAACTGGATGAACTAAAATAAGCGCAGCAAGTTTTTTTTCCAGTCACACTAAATCCCATAAGACCACCGGTCTTGAATATCTCGTCGGTGAGGCCGTGTTCCAAAATTCACTGCCAGTACCATAGACATAGTATATCTAGACCAGTGCTGGGATTTACTTGCACATTTCGGCCCGATTCCGTGGCTCACGCTTATTGCCCCCCCCCCCCCCCCATCCCCCCTGCGTTAGCAACGAGTCGCCAGATACGCGTAACTAAGGAGCGCGACGCTTCGTCTCAGGAGCGTTCATATGTAAGAATGTCCAAATATAATAATAAGACAATACTTTTCTATAAATAAAAGTTTTTCTTCAATATTTTATATCAATGAAATATAAAATATTGAAGAAAAACTTTTATTTATAGAAAAGTATTGTCTTATTATTATATTTGGACATTCTTACATATGAACGCTCCTGAGACAAACCGTCGCGCTCCTTAGTTACGCGTATCTGGCGACTCGTTAACGCACGAGCAGTGAGTGGGAGGCAATAGGCGTGAGCCACGGAATCGGGCCGAAATGTGCAAGTAAATCCCAGCACTGATCTAGACCGAGCGTTTGCCTTTATTTAAGGAGCGGGGGTAAAGATGCACGTAGAAAAGAACATACTCTGTTTCGTATTCTATGTAAGGTTATATAAAGGAAGATTAAGTCATATATTGATACTATGTATATTCCTGAATAAACCATGATGCATTGCAAAAGACCGCGAGAGCCAATAATAGTCTACCTTATTTATAGCGTTTTCGAATGAACAGGTTAATCCGGATCAATTAATCACTATATTTTACTATGAATTCAAGCCTTTTATTGGCAGAGACGATGCAATGACGTCATTAATCGCTCTCAGAGCGATTAAACCTGCTATATTCGAAAACGCTATTAGTATCTTTTTTTCAATAGCGACTGCGCATGCATTGATTCTTTGCATTGCATTATGGGTGGCCCAGGCTCATAACTTAACCTAACCTAACCTTCCTTTATATAATCTTAAGGCCGTATTATACTACGAATTGTGGGCTAGGAGCCAATTTCACCAAGTCCGGTTAGATGAACCGACGGTTAAAATTAGCAGGGTGGCCAACAGAAAATAGAGGTGAAGGAAAACCAAGTATTCATATCATTTCAGTTGGAACCCTGCTAATTTTAACCGTCGGTTCATGTAACCGGATTTGGTGAAATTGGCCTTATGTTGCGATTGGGGTTACGGTCAGAGAGAAGCCTGAGAGAGGCAATGCCGGCGATTTTCGTGGGACGCTTTTTCTAGGCCGTAGAGCAGCGCCGTGCATCCACTTTTAGGAATTGGAAACACTTACCCACATCCACTTTTCGGTACTGTCGGTCAAATCTCCATATGGTTCATGTCCGTGCTACATCCACTTTTCGATACTGTCGGTCATTTGGTTCATATCCGTGCTACATCCACCTTTCGATCTTTTCGATAGTGGTAGTACACTGATCGCTTGACAAAGAGAGATGATTGCGCCGTCTTTGTCTCTCTTTCATCGC
>NW_021851121.1:247803-254463 GCF_003651465.1 Formica exsecta
CCGAAAAGTGGATGTGGGTAAGTGTTTCCAATTCCTAAAAGTGGATGCACGGCGCTGCTCTACGGCCTAGAAAAAGCGTCCCACGAAAATCGTCGGCATTGCCTCTCTCAGGCTTCTCTCTGTTACGGTTGACATTTGCGGATTGATCGATCAACCGGCAAGCTGCTTTTCTCTGATTGGTCAATCCGTAATCGTCAACCGTAACCCCAACCGCAATCGAGTCCGCAATCCGTAGTGTAATACGGCCTTTAATTCTGTGCCCCTTGCGTTCTCTCTCGCTCTCACGTAGCATAGCGTTCTCTTTTGCTATGCTACGTGCGAGCGAGAGAGAACGCAAGGGACACAGAACAGAGTATGTTCTTTTCTATGTGTACCTTGGTCCCATCGAGATATAAAGGCCCGTCTACATAGGACGCAACGCGCCAGACGCAAGCAAATCGACCAATCATAGTCGAATATTCTCGGAATAATCGACTGTGATTGGTCGATTTGCTTGCGTCTAGCGTGTTGCGTCCTATGTAGAAGGGCCTTAAGACCATTGCACGTTCAAAAGTTTTAGTCGTAATCGTAAGGCCGTAAGCAAATCAACCAATCACAATCAAGCATTCTAAAATGTAATAAGAATGTTTGGACCGTGATTGGTTGATTTGCTTACGGCCTTACGGTTACGACTAAAATTTTTGAACGTGCAATGGCCTATAGAATGGATTGCTGATAGCAGTGGAAGGGGAGCCGCACGAGTAGAATGAGAGGCAGATAATATGAGGTTACGTTCCGTCTCTTTCTAATGAAGCCTGATTAGTTGGCAAGAAATCAGCAGTACTGCTGATCCAATCAGGCATTAGAAAAAGACGGAACGTTACTTCATGTTAGAATCCTAAATAATCAGAGAGCTCTGTTACACGGCACCCTTAATCGGGTTTAATAACATCCGTAGTTGTGAAACTGACCAATCACAGCTATTCCTCTGAAGGATGGAATGACTGTGATTGGCCAGCCTTCGAACTACGGATGTTATTAAATCCGATTAGGGGTGACGTGTAAACGTAGTCAGAGAGGCGACATCGTTATCCCCTCCATGCTTCCCATGATCGCCATGTTGGGCCCGCAGCACTGATCTCTATACATAACTGGATAAGGCATACACTAGGATCCGCAGCTCAGAGACTGTGACCAATAGAACACCGGAAGCCATTAAAGTTGTGGGCTATGTCCACAATTCTTGGCGGAAAATTTAAATTACTAAAAACTTTTTAAATATTATTTATTTAAACTTCTTAAATATTTTAACCAAATAAAATATACTTTGCAAATTAAATAGAAATTAATACGTAAAATTATCAAACACACACACACACACACACACACAATATAGAATGTGTATTTGAAGATAATTTAATTATTTAAATATGTATAAAAAAAGACTATTTACAACATTGTGTATTTAAGGAAAAAGGATATTAGTTAATTAAGTCAATTTAGAAATCGAATTTTTGTTTCTTTTTCTTTGTTTTTCTATATGATGCGTGCAAAAATATTGGAAAGATATTACATTTTAAACATGAAACTAATTTAATACATATGGAACCATTATCAACAATCATTTCATTTGAATCGACGGTATTTTCATTTAAATTGTACAACTGACTATTTTCATTAATTAGCGTATTTTCATTGTTTGTCTGACTTGTAGAGGTTTCAGCTTCAGGCATAGAGAAAGGATTTAAAATAAAAACAATATCAGGAAATATGTAAATAGCAGAATTTAATTGAAAAAATATATAACTATATAATGTAAATATTTATTAATGGATATGAACAATATTAATTTAGAATCTGTACATACAATATGTTCTTGTTACAAATTTGAAAATGATAATATCAATACATAATTTAAATAATTTATATACATTTAAAAATAAAATCAAAGAAAACATTTAAGGCAACAATATTTAACATAAATAATTTTTATCATACTTAACATTGTAATTTTATAATTATTTTTTAACAAAAAATAAATGTTTAAATTTTTAATTTTTTTATTATCATGAGAATTGCTGTGTCTAAAAAAGTACTTCTAAAGAATATAGTAATCCAATATCTGTAGGACACTTACCTATAAAGATGGTTGGTATTGCATTTCTTTTGGGTTGTAAAGTTTTTCTTTGGCCATGACGTAAGAAGCAATCTTGTTTAAAATGATCAGAACATAATACATCATCGGACGTGGGATATAAATTTTCCATGTGCATATTTGCTATCCACATATTCAAAATGTTTGGATTATTCATAGGAAACCTAAAAGTAAGAGATTTAAATCAATATAGTTGAATTTTTGGAAATTTAATATTTTAAGTATATATGTTTTTAATATTTTAAATATATAATAAAGATAATAATGTTTACAATGTTATATATTCCTCTTTTTTTATTAAAATTTATTGCACTAAAATATAAAATCATGTTAACGTAATATAAAAATGTAATATAGAAATTATCTGTATATTATTTAATAGGTGTGCACGTATGTGTGCACGTATATGTATGTAGTATCTATCCATGGAATAGTGTCCAGTATATTATAAGCATTTTTAAAACTAAGAATAGAACAAATGAGTTATACTACTTACTTGTGAAATGATCGAGCCTGATTTGTACCTTTCTCAGTTTTACAAAATATGCATTGTACTTTAGTTTTCGAAAATAATGTTGGAACACTTCCTGGTTTTAAATATATGTTTTTATCTTTAATAGCAAAATTCTTCTCTTCAAAGTGATCAGAACATAATCTTGAATGTTTTGATATTTTGATACTTTTCAAATTCATATTCGATACACATTTTTGAAATATATTTGAGTGTTCTACTGCATCTGGGAATCTATAAACACAATTTATTATTAAAATTTTATTATATTACAATTACATATATATAATATATATTTAAAAAAAAAAGATTTTCTTAAGACAAAATTTATTATTTAAATAAAATAAACGGAATAATATTTATTAAACCATTCATACTTAATTTTACTTTCTAATTCTATTTTGATCTAATTTTGTTTTCCTTTGTCTTTTAATAATTATACTATTATTAACATTTAAGGATTTTTTACTACAAATAAAATAATCTGTCAAAATAATCTTAAGCATAACCTATGAAATTCAAATTTATAATTTACTATTTTACTTACTTGTGAAAACTTTGTTTCTTTTCAATATTATTTTCTTTTTGGTTTTTCCCACAATAAATACACTTTTGTACCATATCAAATATTTTTTTAAATTTGAATGGATCACACGGATACGATCTCATTGATTTCTACGTTTTTATCATAGACATATAGAATGGACTGAGCGTTGCGATAGTCAAACACGTGCTTGCTGTAGAGAGAGAGGTACTATATGGGAAGCCTATTTTATCTCTTTTCCTAGCATCTCATTGGTGATTTTCTCCCCCTCCATATAGAAAATCACCAGTGAGATGCTAGGAAAGAGACAAACATAGGCCTCCCATATAGTACCTCTTTTTCTACAGCAAGCGCACGTTTGTCTATGGTCTAGTTACCACCGTAAGTATCAATTCGCATCTAGCGCGGCGTAGGACTAAATTTAAGTCGATGGAAACTTTAAATTCGATGCGCACCGAAACAGAATTGGACCGATGACTTCGGTGGAAACCGCGGTCCTACGCCGCGCTAGATGCGAATTAATACTTCGGTGGAAACTAGACCTATCTCACAATGCTCAATCCAGTCTATATATCTATGGTTTTTACGTACAACCATTAGGCGCCATATTGTAGACAAAGCGCACAACCTTCAATTGGTCACAGTCTTTTCGTCCTATAGCCTTATCCAGTTATGTATAGAGATCAGTAGCCCGCAGCTATACATTTGTAAATCTAAAATGTCTTAAAAATGTCTCATTGTCAGAGATATTTAAAATGTTTTTTTTTTAGAAAATAACATTACAAATATACTTTTTTCTCATTTACGGTACGCCGGTTGCGGTTAGTTTGCACATAGGATTCACTATTCACTACGGGACCAACATGGCGGTCAGCGCAAGCGAGACGCTATTGTCGCCTCTGATTATTTAGGACTCTACTTAGGACTCTACGTTATCTGCCTCTTATTCTACTCGTGCAGTTACTCCTTCCACTGCAATCAGCAGTCTATCCTATATGTTGATGCTTGGATCCTACTCCTCAATACTCGGTCTACATATACTATGTCTATAGCCAGTACTGTAAATCTATAGTTCACGTAACGTATATTAAGCCCATATCAGACTACGCATTGAAGATCGAAAATTAAAGATTGAAATTTGACTAATCAGAACAAAAGAGACTAAAATTTTCTTTATTCTGATTGGTCAAATTTCAATCTTGAATCTTGAATCTCAATCTTCAATGCGTTGTCTGATATGCCCGTATCAGACTACGCATTGAAGATTGAGATTGAAGATTGAAGATTAAAATTTAACCAATCAGGACAAAGAAGTTTTAGTCCCTTTTGTTCTGATTAGTCAAATTCCAATCTTTAATCTTCAATTTTCAATGCGTAGTCTGATACGGGCTATACGGACTTTTTATAGATTTCCAATACTGGCAGTGAATTTTGGAACATGGCTATAGTATATCTTGGTTTGCGCAGAGAATTTAAATCCTCTAATTTCTCTCATTGTGTCGTTAGAGGGCGTCACTATCGCCATGTGGCAAATTTGTTCACGCAGTTTTCTCTCGTGAATCGCATTGGGCGCGTTCAGGCGAAACAACTGTTGAGCATCGTCTTGTCAACACTCGACGTTAATTTGTTAATTCTAGAAGTAAGAACCAATCACGTTCGATTGCTACTCAACAGTTGTGTCTCCTGAACGCACCCATTCATAACCTACGGCCTAAGGGCCAATTTCACCAAGTCCGGTTAGATAAACCGACGGTTAAAATTAGCCCTTCACCTCTATTTTCTGTTGGCCACCCTGCTAATTTTAACCGTCGGTTCATCTAACCGGACCATAGATATATAGACTGGATTGAGCACTGTGAAATAGACAAACGTGCGCTTGCTGTAGAAGAAGAGGTACTATATGGGAGGCCTATGTTTGTCTCTTTTCCTAGCATCTCATTGGTGATTTTCTATATGGAGGGGGATAAAATCACTAATGAGATGCTAGGAAAAGAGACAAAATAGGCCTCCCATATAGTACCTCTCTCCCTACAGCAAGCACGCGTTTGTCTATCGCAACGCTCAGTCCATTCTATGGGTGCGTTCCGTTTCACGAAGGAAGTGAGAAAGAAATCGTAGTTGCCTCTCTCTTGTGAGTTACTTTGCTCAAAAGTGCGCATGCGCGGCTATGTGTGTGTACACAAAAGTATGTATATTACAGACACGATGCTTGTATGTGTAGTTACTCACAAGAGAGAGGCAACTATGATTTTCTTCCTTACTTCCTTCCGACATGTTTTTCTATCGGGAAACAAAGGCATTCCCTTTCCATTTATATATGTTCTAAGCCTACGGCCGTCAATGCTCAGCAGAGCAGACTAGAGTCGTATATAATCAGAGAAGCGACAATGGCGTTCTGCTTGCTGATTGGCTGACCGCCATAGGCCAGTTCCACTTAATGACCGCAAGGCTCACGGTATCATTTCAACTTTGTTGTTCACCGAAAGTTAAACAAAGACAGATGATGCTCGCGAGCGTTGCGGTCGTTAAATGGAACGCGCCCTATGTTGGTCCCGTAGTGAATCCTACGTGCAAACTAACCGCAATCGGCGTACCGTAAGTGAGAAAAAAGTATATTTGTCAAGCGACGCGGTAGCGTCCCGACGCCAAGTAATGTTATTTTCTAAAAAAAAAAAATTTTAAATATCTCTGAGACATTTTTAAGACATTTTAGATTACAAATGGGCAGCTGCGGGACCAACATGGCGATCATGCGGCAAATTGAAGTATGATACAGGGTATATTAACCCCAACCATAGATATATAGACTGGATTGAGCATTGTGAAATAGATAAAACGCGCGCCCGCTGTAGAAAGAGAGGTACTATATGGGAGGCCTGTGTTTGTCTCTTTTCCTAGCATCTCATTGGTAATTTTCTATATGGAGGGGGATGAAATCACCAATGAGATGCTAGGAAAAGAGACAAAATAGGCCTTCCATATAGTATCTCTCTTTTTACAGCGAGCGCGCGTTTGTCTATCGCAACGCTCAGTCCATTCTATATGTCTATGGAGAAGAGATGGAAGAGATGGGGCCGGTATTCATAGTCCGTTCTTATATTCAAGATCGTCTTAAGTACGGTCTTAAGATGCTATGCGGCCATTTCATTGGTTGAATGGGATCTTAAGACGATCCAAGACCACACTTAAGACAATCTTGAATATAAGAACGGACTATGAATACCGGCCTAAGGCTAATATTACATTTGTCATACGACAAACTTTTTAAGCGCATTGATTAGCTAATTTCTAGAGACTCAAGAAAGTTTCTATTTTGCAGCCAATCAATATGCTTAAAAAGTTTGTTGTACGACAAATGTAATATCGGCCTTAAGACCGTATCAACTACAGACTATGCATTGAAGATTGAGATTCAAGATTCAAGATTGAAATTTGACCAATCAGGACAAAGAAATTTTAGTCCCTTTTGTT
>NW_021851121.1:254587-255390 GCF_003651465.1 Formica exsecta
TTAAGTGCCGGTCTACAATAGGTGATTTAAGATTTAGCCTTTGTTTTAAGAGAAAAATTACATCGATCCCAGCCTCAAGCTCTAAGCTTTAAAAGATGGGAGTTGGCCAACTCGCTTAGGGCTTAGAGATTAGGGCTTAAGGCAGCGCGAGAAATGTTTAAGGCCGAAAATACGTCATAGTTTAGAGATTAAGTCATAAGGTTTAGGGCTTAAATCGCCTATTGTAGACCGGCACTAATTTTTGATTATACGACATAGTGCTTTTAATCATTCGGTTATATCTCAATTAATATTGAAATTGAGATTAACGATTTAAAACACTGCAGAAAACCTATTTCATGGGCAGCGCAGCAATTCTGTAAAATCACCAAACAATGCTAGTTAGTTACTAAACTGCTGCTGCTTTTCACTGCCCATGAAATGTTACCTCTAAGATTTCATTCAACCAATGAAATTGCCGCTTAGCAACTTAGGACGGTACTTAAAATGATCTTGAATATAAGTTTGAGGTCTTCTTAACTCTGGTTATATTTTAATTAAACATATTTTCAACTTAGTACAGTTAACGAAATTATTTTTTCTTCTGGTACGAAAATTTTGTTAGCGTTTACTACCATGTGTATATGTATAGATGTGTATGTACATTACGCAATCTGCGAAACCTATTCCGCTAGAAACTACTAAAAACGGAACGAAATTGCGGAACGTTCGTGATTGGTTCCGCTTTCGTTCCGCGTTAAGCCCAAATCACACTAGCGGCTCGTGGCTGCGATTGCGATTGCGTTTGTGATTGTGATTTGCTA
>NW_021851122.1:0-498 GCF_003651465.1 Formica exsecta
TGAAATCCGAACGTTACTACTGCAGTGCATTTATTTTCATTAAACAATGGTACACATCTATCATGCATCTAACAAGCGACCCAATTCATGCTTAAGCACAAAACGGAATGAAAATTCTTACATCGAGTTATTTCTGTATAGAAATTCACACTCTAGACAGACACAATGATTCTCAAAATATCACAAGCTCAATTAGACTAATAATTCTCAAAATATCACAAGCTTAATTACACTAATATCTATCAATATTAATATAATTTCTATTAATTGATTTTTCATTTGACTTTTCTACCCATTTCGCGAGTAAAGAAACAACGTGAAAACACACTATGTAGTATCACTTACTTGCTCTTGAGATGTTCGTTATCATTCCGCAAGCGTTTGATATTGAGCTCGAGCAGAACGCGTTCCGTCGTTCCGTATTCAAGCAGCTTTCGCTTGTTACAGATTACTACGCTGTACCCGGCCTCGATGTTGGACATCTCCCGAGTGACGGCC
>NW_021851123.1:0-204 GCF_003651465.1 Formica exsecta
ATTGAGGAACAACGCTTCTCGGCACAAAGAGGTAAGATCGCTATACACGCAAGTTTCCTTCGTTCGAAATATCTTAGTTACGTATTTGTAAGTGAGATATACCGAAATTTAACATAACACATCATGGAAATGGAGGAACAACGCTTCATGACTCACAGAGATAAGATCACTATGTACGCAAGTTTCCTTCTTTCGGAACGACTT
>NW_021851123.1:867-955 GCF_003651465.1 Formica exsecta
TTTCCTTCGTTCGGAACGACTTAGTTACGTGCCTGTAGGTGACATTTAACAAAAATTTTTATAACACATCAAGGAAATAGAGGAACAA
>NW_021851124.1:0-3447 GCF_003651465.1 Formica exsecta
TCCGCTTTCCTCTGCTATAACTCGTAAACTATTTATCTGAAAAAAGTGTTAAATACGTTAAGTTGTAGGAAATTTTGTGCTTTACAAACTTTGTAATGGATAATTTTGCTCTAAATTGCAGTGAAAACGAGATATTCGCAAAAAACCGATTTTCGGCGTCATTTTTTCAAGATGGCGGCGCGAGTGGCAGCCTGTCGAGGTCGCAAATCTAGGGTTTATTATTAGGACTTCAAAATGAACAAAATTGCCAAGTATAAACTTTCCTTAACCTTTTGCAAGCTGAAGCTTTTTTTTGTCTCTATTGACTGGACTAATGTATGATCGTTGAACTTCACGCGTCATAGATACCTGAAGCATCTGCAGAGGCCATTTCTAACACTCGTCAATTCACAATGAACACTCACTATGGAAATCTTTAAGCCACGTATTGCTTTCTCAAGTCCTCCAGTACACTATCCAAACATTTCGTTGGGATTGCATCATCCTGTGCGCGGCGTTACCACATTGTGCATTACTTATGAAATGACCCTCGTATCTTAAAAAAAGAAAATGATACAGCAAACCTAAATTATTAAAACCAAAAATATTTAAAATTTCTAAATAAAAAGATGCTTGCTAATTACAATTTCAATGTTTGTTAATTACATTTAGAATTACACTTTAAAATGTATTTAAATATTATAAATTATAAAAATATCTTTTTCTAAACTTTCTATAAGCTATGTGACAAACATGCTACATTTAATACTACTTTAATATTTAAAATTATTGAATGAGCAATAAAATAAAAGTACGAATAATTCTATATTAATGTAACTATTTATTTTACTTCTCATATATATATTACTTACTTGGAGCTGCTATTCTCTTTATTTCATGCAGTGGCCAATCATCCATTTTTAATATACATTTTTGCACAGCTTTTCTAAATTTTTTGTTTGATGTGAAAGTAGGCAATATGCATATTTCTTATCTTTTATTAGAGTTTTTTTTCTAAGAAAAGTCTTTTTTCCAAGAAAAAGATATAAAATATACTATGGCTATGGTGATAAATTCTACTATGGCATATTGTCCCATAGCTGCATAAATTGGCAGTACATGTATTAAATACACTTTAAAAATATGTTTAATATAATAAATATAATGCAATATACATATGTTATTATATATATATATATTAAAATATAAAATATATACAGGGTGTTCCAGGAGGAAAGGTCAATATTCTGGTTCACACAACAGTTGAAAAATGCATTGATGTTAACGGTGGAATTTTTGAAAATTTATTATAATCTGTAAAAAATGTATCACTTGAACAATAAATATTAGAAATAGTACGTAGTATTTCTTTCTTGTCAATAATTTTGCAACTGTACATTCAAGTCGCTCGGAAACCGTGGGTAATAGGACATATATTCATATGAACATTTTTGCTTAAAATGACCGATACGATCACCCCCCAGAATATTGACCTTTCTTCCTGGAACACCCTGTATAAATGTAATTAACGCGTAATTAATATTTTTAGGTCACTTACAAATGGCTAAGCAATGAATGCATATTTATGTTAATATAACAAAACATATCTTATGGAAATTCTATCATAAATATTACATATATGGATAAATTAAAAGTATCAGAGTTAAAGCCTGAAATAGAAATGTTAAGCATTAATCAAAGAACAGAAATAAGGTACTAATTTTGTTTATAAATTATATAATAAAGGTTATTTATTTTTATTTAATATTGTGTGTGTTAATAGTGTGTGTGTGTGTGTGTGTGTGTGAAAAATAATAACAATAATAGTAATAATAATACCCAGCAAACCAATATGTAACTGTTACATAATCTAGGGAGCACATTAAAAGAACAATGTTATGTTTCACGATTATATAGACGAGATGTAAGTGTTATATAACCTTGAAAGCACTTTAGAAGAATATAGTTGAATTTCTTCGTTACGTATATAACTCATAATAGTTCTTTAAAAAGGTAATATAACACACACATAACTCGTGATACATAACATAAATATAACAACTGTAATCGTTTAGCAATATAACAAATGTTATATTACTAATACATATAGAATATATTATTACAGATATTCATTTATTATAATATATTTGCGATGTAACTTTAGTAACACACAAGTTATTTTTTTCTCCTTATAAATTGGGATTATAGTTCATGCACTTACCGCTATGTGGCACCTTATTTACTATTTGTACCCGTATTCAAGTTTCTGTCAAGCGTATATAAAGCCTGCGAAATGCGGCTAATAAAACATTGTAATTATGTGAAATTTTGTTTCTAATCTATTTTTACCTCGGGAGGATTTTAACTTGCTCTCTTTTCTTAATTCCATGTTCTACAATTTTAATTTTATAATACTTTTTGATAAATCTAATAATTTTAGTGTTGTTTTAAGTTTTTTGGTGAAAATTATTTGTTTCATTTTTTGCGATTTTCTTCAAAACGAAGCAAAAACGAGCAAATCTCTAAAGGACTTTTTGTCTTAGTTTATCGGTCCCCTACACGCTCCTAAAGTTTTGACTTAAATTGAGTAGTTTAGTTTTGATTTAAATTGGGGACACCCTGTATATTAAAATTTGATTTATTAATGTAACAATAAAAGTACTATACATTTATTTTCTAATAATGATAATTTAACATATTTTGTATGAATATTTTCTATTGACCACATCTGTAATTAACTTAAACTATATACACTAAATATTTTTAATAATAATAAAGGACATGGAGTGTTGTAAAAATCTTTCTTATATAAAAATTTGTGACCTACAATTATATCTATATTGAGATTTTTATTGTCTGCTGTTTTTTATTATCACAATAGTTCCATCGACTATTGTACAACAATTATCAGCTATTACATTAGTACGTAAAGTCATATTTGTATTTTTTTATTATTTTATAGTGTGAATTAAAACAACCATGTATTAATGGACCAGATGAATGAATAGAGAGAGAAAGAGACAGAAAGAGAGATCTGAAGTCTACTATAAAATTTACAGTTTCTTCTGTCGTAAGCTTTTTGCTACTTACTTTTTTTCATGTTCGATATATCTTCGAACAATTTGTTGTAAAGTTTTGTTATATTTTTTTAACAGTTCTTTCAATGTTTGTAAAAAATTTTCATTAAATGAACTAAAATTACTAGTGGACCAAACTTCTTTATATCCTTTACATCCTATAAGATAAATAAGATCATGTACATTATATGAGAGATATTATATGTGTCATAAATTAATGCAAATGATATAACGAAATATTCTAATATTTCTTGACCAATTAAATAAATCTTCTAATGTATTAGAACATAATATTCTAATAGCTACATGTAATGCTATAAAATGATTATATATATTGCTACAAAGAAAATTTTTAAAAGCTACAGATCCTGTGCATAAAAACTGTTCGCGA
>NW_021851125.1:0-639 GCF_003651465.1 Formica exsecta
TATAATGTAATTATAAGATTTATTTTATTAGTAATTTTTATGTTTACGCGAGATCTAATAGGCGAGCCAAGTCGCGCTAACATATGATTCTCGAGAATCTCGAGAAAGCGTCAGCTATAGCTGACTGAACAACTGAAAGAAAGAAAAAGATAGCAGATTGTATGTCTGCGCTCGTCTACTGCCCGAAGCTAGCCGAGCGCCGAGCGCACACGTACACGGCTTTTTCTTTGTGTGCGTTATCCCCTCCCACGCTACGGCAACGGGCAGAGTCTCAAACCTGGCATCCCTGGCTGGATGTCGGGACAGGATCTGGTCCCGATGTCTCGGCCCCCCACTGTGCGCCGTCGGTCCGGCGGTGGGATTCGGTAACGTGTGGGGACCCCGCGAGAGAGATAGAGCGTGCCGGTGAGCGAGAGCCATGCTGAGCGAGATAGCGCGTGCCGGTGAGCGAGAGCGCATGCCGGGGGCGAGAGCGCATGCGTTAAGCAAGATGGCGGTGGCGGGACAGGTAGAGCTGGGTGAATAAGCAAGCCGTTTGTATATACATATCTATATTTGGCCTACGTATGCCGTAGTAACGGCCCTGCCGTTACAAACTATACCTATAAATTCATTCACTTTTGTATTACTGTAACATCA
>NW_021851126.1:0-481 GCF_003651465.1 Formica exsecta
AGAGTTTTGAAACTGTTATAAAGGCAACGTGCGTCACGATAGACCAGTATTCACAGAATAATCGAGGATCTCCGGAAGGGTCGATATCGACGCAGGAGCGCGGATAAGGTCCTGAGAGCGTGCTTATGATTGGGTGATAGCATTGCGCGAGGCTAGTTAGATTGATAGGACAGGCTTCGGGATTGGGTCAAGGCCGCGTACAAGAGGGAAAAGGAAGAGAGAGAGAGCATCTAACTCCACTGAATTCTGCTACTTTCGTAAATACTATGAGCCAGGGAGAGCTCTCCAAAACTGGGAAATCTTTTGTTTCACAAGACCATGAAGGTCTTGCCACTACTCAAGATGCATCGCAGGCATCTTCGAGCCTTAAAGATCCTGTCGACACACTTCCAGAGTCGACAGACTTTGAGGATCTTCTACTTACAAATAATACTAGTTCCATGAGCCCGAATAAGCTCTCTACTACTACCTTCGCCGATTC
>NW_021851127.1:0-701 GCF_003651465.1 Formica exsecta
GACTGCAGGAGATAACAAAAGAATTAGATAAAACTAACAATTATCTTACAAAAGCAAGTTATATACCCAATATCAGGCAGGTTTGCAATACTTATAATAAGTATCATAGTAATAATATTATGGCGAGCCCACAAAAATTGTAAACGTACACCACGCGTAGAATAAAAGAAAATTGTAAACAGAGTCTCACATACAGTCTCAAATAGAAAACGTCACTACCCTTCCGTTTTCTCCTCCGAAAGGGGAGGGATGTCGTAACTCGAAATCGAATAACGTAATTACCTTTTTTTTGTAACGGAGGTGAAATGCCTTTATGCATACCCCGCCTCGATGGGGTTCGAGGCAGGGCTATGTGGACTACCCACTAAAACCCCTCCGGGTGGTCTAAGCCCGGGCGTTAAAGAAGGCCTCTCCGGAAACTGGCTGTAGCACTACTTCGGAGAGGCCTTCCGTCTGCGAGCCTGTCGCTAGGAGGGGGGGAGCATTGTTCTCCCCCCCAGAGTCCCCATTATCCTGGGGACTCCCATTCACGTTTGGGAGAGGGGGGCCACCATTCCTCTCTTCCATTTCCCGCCGATGGCGTTGCGGGGATGACGTGGCCGGGCCCGGGTACTCCACCCGGGTCGCCGGCCACCAGGCCCGGGTACCCCACCCGGGTCGCCGGCCACCGGGCCCGCACTGGTTGCGGGCCCTGCGCGTTG
>NW_021851128.1:0-799 GCF_003651465.1 Formica exsecta
AGTCTGAATTCTGTGGCTTTCCATAAGCTCAAAAAATTTAATTCCTGTGGTCTACGCGCAAATTCTACGGGTATCGATGATCGCATTTCAATAGACAATCTGGAAATACTGCTTATTGATTGTGCCGGCAGTCGAACATTTAATGGTCCGGATAACCAAAAATTCAAAATTTTCTTGACCGCACCAATGCAAACCAAGTGCATATAATCCAATGGGATGTGACTTATCATTCCAAAATTCGGTATATCTGATAAAATACTTGATCCAGTGTGATGTTCTATCTGTCTTTGTATAAGGAAACTTTCATTTGTCCGACTAGTACAATTTATATCTGGGAAACACATTCTCCCACTAATATATTCACCTTCAGTTGTACATTTTGGACAACTAAAGTAACCGGTATGTCCTTTTGTGGCAGTTACAAAAGATTTTGCGGGTGCATCAGCAATTAATGAATCTATGGATACACGTATAGATTTTCCTTTATACTCAAGTCCTTCAGCTAGAATTTTTGCTTCATCCACAAAATCACGCAAAAATTCATTACAATCATACGGTTTCTTGGAACCATAGTAACAACCTATGATAAAAATATCAGAAAGGTTGGGTCTCACTGAGCCTAAAATAGGCCACAATTGATTAGTAGAGGATTTTGAAATTGGCAATCCATCTATACTGATTTGCACTGAAACTGAATCAACGTCATCTTGACTTTTCTGTAGAAACTGCATTATTCCTGATCTTAAGCCATTATGAAAGTATTCACCTGGTGTAACTCTCCGTACATTAGTATATTTTG
>NW_021851129.1:0-2798 GCF_003651465.1 Formica exsecta
TTTCCAGAACGTAAACTAAATTCTCAGAATGATCTGCACACGGCTTGCAACGCTCTTGATTCTCAATAGTATATAAGATGAAGATTTTCACCGTCAAGTAGTAGTACCGGTAGTATCAGTAGTAGTACCGTCAGTCTCACCGATCATTCCAACGCATAACTATATGCGTGTCTTTCATTATACAGTAATATTCTCTTAGTCTCTTACCGTCTTAGTCTCAGTCTCTCAGACGCAACCGCGCGTCTTTCATTTTCAATCAGTCAGTCAGATAGATTCATAAGCTCAAAAGCTCAAAGTCAAGAATAAAGACTTTGAACATACACCTGTCTACGTCAACCTAGCCTATCTCATCCACGACCGAGGTATGTATATGAGAAAGGAAAGGCTTTAAGCAAGTATAAAGTACATTGAGTTAAAAGAAAGATTACTTGCTACAACGCAGTAAGTACCCGCAATTACTAACACCCCTTATATTCTCAAGATTATTTCAACAATTGACTGACAGCCCATTTGCCCCAAACCATTACCTCAGTTCCTATTCCATCACTTTTGATAATAAAACAAACCCCTGTCAAGCATTTGCACGTTGCTGACAGTTTCCTAGTCAGTCAACTTTAATAATCCACAATCTATCTTCCTGCAATCATTTGAAACATCCCTATTATTCTTACTATTATTATTATCAATACTAGACAAATTTAGATTTTGTTTAGCGGCTATTCTGCTGTTGTCACTCGGCTGTGGTCCAACCTTTGTACCCCGGTTGCTGTGAGTTCATCCTTCCCCGGCGACACTTTACCCCTTTTCCGGAATTCCTTCGTCTACTGAGCACATACTGTGCCCTAGACATTCTTCGTCTACTGAGCACATACTGTGCCCTAGACATCCTTCGTCTACTGAGCACATACCGTGCCCTAGGCATCCTTCGTCTACTGAGCATATACTGTGCCCTAGACATCCTTCGTCTACTGAGCACATACAGTGCCCTAGACATCCTTCGTCTACAGAGCACATAGCGTGCCCTAGACATCCTTCGTCTATCGAGCATCGAAGTATGCCCTAGACTGACCCTTTTCTACGCCTTAGACCTTCTCTTTGAATTAAAATTCAGAATCGTATGAAACGTACAGGATCTAGTATTGATGTTAATAAAGGACTTTTATCCGTAATCGATAAAATCCCTCAATCAACGCGCTCAGCTCCATTATTATTCTTTTTTGCTACTATTAATATTCCCCCTCTTAAAATATTATTTCTCTAACTCTCACTATACTATGATTAACATGATATATTATGTTACATTAATTTAAGATTTACCTCAAATAATTAACACACCCCTTACAAATGGTTAACCCGAAATGTTGGCTTGCTCATAGCTCTCGGCGTCCCTGGGGTATAGCCGGTGGAAGCAGGTTGCCCTATAAAAATAGAGAGCTATCCTTTTCTCACTAACTGAGGTATAGTAAGAAAAGAACATTGTCGAGACGTAACAATACTGACCCGAGTGCGGTTATTTGCACTGACCTGGGAGCGATTACAGGCACTGATCCCAATATAGTGCATTTAGTAACTTCTTTAGTGGTGCCCACATGTGCAATATGCGACGTAATCAACAAGAGAGCAGAGAAAAACCTACACTAATCAAAGAGAGATACTTTAAATATGAAATAATATAATAAATATTTAAACTATACATTGAAATTTTCATTGGAATACTCAAATTTGCACTGCACTGTCGAAAATTTCAGTGCAATTCAGTGCCTTCTGCACTAGTGCAATGTATTTCAACCGAACGTACAAATAACACTGCACTGGGATAATGCAGTTCAGTCGAACACGTTTTCACTAGCGAGTGTCCTTTTCTACGTGCATCTTTACCCCCACTCCTCAACACTTGGTCTAGATATATTATGTCTATGGACAACATGCTCGACACTTTTCACAATGGTCTAGTTTCCACCGAAGTATCAATTCGCATCTAGCGCGGCGTAGGACTAAATTTAAGTCGACGGAAATACGACTGATTGCGTTCATTTCACTCCTACTCCGATCTACAAGCTTTGTCGGAGTGGCAGCAAATTGACACGAAATTTAAGGTTACATTTCATGAGCAGTGAAAAGCAGCAGCAGTTTAGAAAGTAACTAGAATCGGTGACGTACTTCCGGCGCAAGTTTTTGCTGTTTGAAGTTCATCCTGTTGAACAGCAAAGCAGTAAAAGCTGTGTTTTGGTCATAGACATAGTATATCTAGACCGAGTGTTGAGGAGTGGGAGCCGAGGTGCACGTAGAAAAGGACATACTCTTAACGATTTAAAACACTGCAGAAAACCTATTTCATGGGCAGCGCAGCAATTCTGTAAAATCACCAAACAATGCTAGTTAGTTATTATACTGCTGCTGCTTTTTACTGCCCATGAAATGTTACCTTTAGGCGGTGGAAACGCTTGAAAGTAGATGGTGCCAACCTTTACTTTTCATTATTTCGTAACCGGTGGGGTGGAAGCTATTGATCTAGTTTCCACCGAAGTCATCAATCCGATTCTGTTTCGGTGCGCATCGAATTTAACGTACTGTTTCCACTGGACTGGAAATAGAAACGAGGAAGATTAATATTTCAGTAAAGCCAACTTAACTTTTGCTTGTGAATGTAAATAAACATAATCCTTGACAAATTTCTTGTTTATTTTCCATTTTGATAATTAATACAAACAAACGGTAACTGTTACGAACATCAACATATAGACTATATATCGACTATATATTGATGGTTACGAAATAATGAAAAGTAAAGGTTGGCA
>NW_021851129.1:6637-10786 GCF_003651465.1 Formica exsecta
AGTGCCGGTCTACAATAGGTGATTTAAGCTCTAAGCTTTAGTGCCGGTCTACAATAGGTGATTTAAGCTCTAAGCTTTAGTGCCGGTCTACAATAGGTGATTTAAGCTCTAAGCTTTAGTGCCGGTCTACAATAGGTGATTTAAGCTCTAAGCTTTAGTGCCGGTCTACAATAGGTGATTTAAGCTCTAAGCTTTAGTGCCGGTCTACAATAGGTGATTTAAGCTCTAAGCTTTAGTGCCGGTCTACAATAGGTGATTTAAGATTTAGCCTTTGTTTTAAGAGAAAAATTACATCGATCCTAGCCTCAAGCTCTAAGCTTTAAAAGATGGGAGTTGGCCAACTCGCTTAGGGCTTAGAGATTAGGGCTTAAGGCAGCGCGAGAAATGTTTAAGGCCGAAAATACGTCATAGTTTAGAGGTTAAGTCATAAGGTTTAGGGCTTAAATCGCCTATTGTAGACCGGCACTAATTTTTGATTATACGACATAGTGCTTTTAATCATTCGGTTATATCTCAATTAATATTGAAATTGAGATTAACGATTTAAAACACTGCAGAAAACCTATTTCATGGGCAGCGCAGCAATTCTGTAAAATCACCAAACAATGCTAGTTAGTTATTATACTGCTGCTGCTTTTTACTGCCCATGAAATGTTACCTTTAGGCGGTGGAAACGCTTGAAAGTAGATGGTGCCAACCTTTACTTTTCATTATTTCGTAACCGGTGGAAACTAGATCATTGATCTAGTTTCCACCGAAGTCATCAATCCGATTCTGTTTCGGTGCGCATCGAATTTAACGTACTGTTTCCACTGGAAGTAGAATAGAAACGAGGTAGTCGTATTTCCATCGACTTAAATTTAGTCCTACGACGCACTAGATGCGAATTAATACTTCGGTGGAAACTAGATCAATCATTGACTATGGCTGCGGTCGGGAAGTCGATAGAAATGCTTCGAAGCGTTTGATTGACCAATCAGGACAAAAAGAATAAATATTTCTCTATTCTGATTGGTTAATGCAACGCTTCGAAGCATCTCTAGCGTCTTCTCGACCGCAGCCTATATCATGATATAAGGGCCTCAGCACAATAAAAGGAATAAGGAACAGGGAATAGAGAACAGTGTGACGTCCCGTCATTTTTCAAAACCATATTTTAACTGATAATTAAGTACCGCATTTATTTCTGCATTATGCCTATGGAACATAGAACAATTATTTAACCATGTTCGGGAGTCGATCTCGACGAGATCGCCCGAAACTGAGAGAGAGACGCGGATGCCGGATGTTGCTTGGCGCGAGGCAGAGGACATTCACGATGCGGTTAACGAGCGTCGACTCTCGGACTCCACAGAATTAACGTTCACAATGTCTTAGCACTAACTGAATTGAAGAATACAGTTTGAGATATGACCGAATTGACCGCTGCGAGAATATGAATGCGATTGTATGCGGACCAATTTTGAGACGAGTAAGCCTACTGCGTATGCGACACGGGCGAGAATAAGACACGAAAGAATATCATACGAGAAATGATGATATTCGAAACTTAAATTTTAATGTTTCAATTTTGAACAAACCATTTGCTCTTATTTCCATTATTAATCAATTTCACTAATTGCTTATTGTTCTGGTTCCATATGGTTATTTAAATTAAGGAATTAACTATATTTTATTTTTTTTAATAGTAATAATCGATTGCGCAAGGAATTACAGATTCCTTGGACCGACCAATCAGAAGGCTTTATTTAGAACTAGGCAGCTGAACAGTAGTAACTTTCTAAAACTGACCGGCGGTTACTTTAAGAACGGGCCCGCGATCGAACTTTAACATAATCAGCGATACTAATACTTCATCTTTAAGATGTTAATCAATCATATATACAAATATATAATAAGTAATTTTGCGTAAACGCGAAGAATATGATTAAAATAAATAAAATAAGGAATATGCGCACCACTCCTTATGGAATCGTAAAATGCGTGCAATAATAATTTGTTAAAAACATTTTTCTTTGCTAATAATTATCAACACACTCTTTGCTAATAATTATCAACAATATTATCCGAATTTTAATTATAACATAAAGAACAATAATTTGATAACTTCATGATAACTAAAAACAAATTATTATAAAACGTTTCCATAAAGAGAGCACTACTATACTATGTACTATCATTACACTATGAATTAATATGCTTGGTAGTAGCTTTAGCTATGCGAATAATATATAGATTCAAAAAACTTACATTTATGAAATCATGGATTACATAGTACACCAGCAAACACAGAATATAACTGCTATATAACATGGGAATAACATGTAACGGTTGTTATACCTAATTTATATTGGGATTATATAACTCTCTCTTATTTATGCAATATAACACCAGAATATAACTGCTATATAACATGGGAGTAACACATAATGTAACAATTGTTATACCTAATTTATATTGGGATTATATAACTCTCTTTTATTTATGCAATATAACACCAGAATATAACTGCTATGTAATACGAGGGTTGTCTGAAAAGTTTCCGACCTAACAAAGATACAAGACATTTTTTCTTCAAATTAATTTTTGTTTTTCTACATAGTCTCCTTGTAAGTCTATACACTTCTCCCAGCGATGCTCCCATCTCTTCAACCCGTCCAAATAGTACTCGGCGTCTTTCTCTGCAAAATAGTTGTTTACGAAGGTGATGGCCTCCTCATTCGACGAAAATCTCTGTCCTCCGAGCGCAACTTTTAGCTTAGGGAACAAAAAAAGTCGCTTGGGGCTAGATCTGGTGAGTAAGGAGGGTGGTCAAGCAGTTCAAACCGTAATTCGTGGATTTTCGCCATGGCAACCGCTGAGGTGTGAGACGGCGCATTGTCTTGGTGAAACAAAATTTATTTTTTCTGCAAATGTGGCCGTTTTTCCGCAATTTCTGCCTTCAGCTTGTCAAGTACTGATGCGTAGTATGCTCCTGTAATGGTTTTTCCTTTTTGAAGATAATCGATTAAGATAACTCCATGACTATCCCAGAAAAAGTTGCCATCACTTTCCCAGCCGAAGGAACAATCTTTGCTTCTTTTGGAGCCGATTCCCCCTTCGCAGTCCACTGTTTTGACTGTGTTTTTGTTTCTGGAATATAATGGTGTATCCAAGTTTCATCTACAGTAATTAATCGGCGCCAAAACTCTGATTTATTGCGCCTAAACTGCGGCAACAGAGCGTTGGAAATGTTCATTCGAACACGTTTTTGGTCCAAAGTGAGCAAACGCGGCACCCAACGCGCGGACAGCTTTCTCATGCCTAAATCTTGATTCAATATGTGACAAACACATTCTTTGGACATGTTTATAGCCTCTGCTATCTTTCTAATTTTAATTCGACGGTTGTCTAGCACCATTTGGTGAACTTGAGCGATATTATCGTCAGTGGTTGCAGTTTTTGAACGTCCCGAACGTTCATCGTCACCCAAGCTGGTACGGCCACGTTTAAATTCAGCAGCCCAAAATTTCACGGTGGTAAATGATGGTGCAGAGTCCCCGTACACAGCGTCCAACTCGTCTTTGATTTGCGTAGGCGTATTGCCTTTCAAAAACAAATATTTAATGACAGCTCGATACTCGATTTTTTCCATTTTCATAAAAACACTCACATCGACTCACTCAAATGATTGTCAAACAACAACTGCGCGTCCAAAATGGCTAAAATTTTGGTGGGTACCTTTCAAAGCATGCGCAAACACATTCCCCAACTTTTGTTTACGAGTGCTGCCATCTTCATGTTGAGGTCAGAAACTTTTCAGACAACCCTCGTATAGGAGTAACATGTAATGTAACAGCCCAAGTAGCAGAGTAACGTCAAAAGACGACATAATGACGTCTATTTTTAGTCTATAATGTCGGCGACTAATAATTGACGTTTAAGAGACCTCATTTCTTAGACCAGCCAAAGACGAAATTTTGAAGACGTCCTATGATCGTCCAAATAAAGTCCTTTTGTAATTAATATTGGGATTATAGTTCATTTGTTTACCGCTATGCGGCGCGCTATTCACTATCTATACCCGTATTCAAATTTTTGTAATAAGCGTATATAAAGCCTGTCAAATGCGGCTAATAACATTGTCATTATTTTTATCAGTTCAATTTC
>NW_021851130.1:0-799 GCF_003651465.1 Formica exsecta
AGTCTGAATTCTGTGGCTTTCCATAAGCTCAAAAAATTTAATTCCCGTGGTCTACGGGCAAATTCTACGAGTATCGATGATCGCATTTCAATAGACAATCTGGAAATACTGCTTATTGATTGTGCCGGCAGTCGAACATTTAATGGTCCGGATAACCAAAAATTCAAAATTTTCTTGACCGCACCAATGCAAACCAAGTGCATATAATCCAATGGGATGTGACTTATCATTCCAAAATTCGGTATATCTGATAAAATACTTGATCCAGTGTGATGTTCTATCTGTCTTTGTATAAGGAAACTTTCATTTGTCCGACTAGTACAATTTATATCTGGGAAACACATTCTCCCACTAATATATTCACCTTCAGTTGTACATTTTGGACAACTAAAGTAACCGGTATGTCCTTTTGTGGCAGTTACAAAAGATTTTGCGGGTGCATCAGCAATTAATGAATCTATGGATACACGTATAGATTTTCCTTTATACTCAAGTCCTTCAGCTAGAATTTTTGCTTCATCCACAAAATCACGCAAAAATTCATTACAATCATACGGTTTCTTGGAACCATAGTAACAACCTATGATAAAAATATCAGAAAGGTTGGGTCTCACTGAGCCTAAAATAGGCCACAATTGATTAGTAGAGGATTTTGAAATTGGCAATCCATCTATACTGATTTGCACTGAAACTGAATCAACGTCATCTTGACTTTTTTGTAAAAACTGCATTATTCCTGATCTTAAGCCATTAAGAAAGTATTCACCTGGTGTAACTCTCCGTACATTAGTATATTTTG
>NW_021851131.1:0-482 GCF_003651465.1 Formica exsecta
GTCGCGGCTTCTTGATTCGGTATCGGAATTGCTTTGCTAAATTTTTCGCGATAATTTGTTTTTTTGACACAATTCGCATTTTGTTATATAGTCTTCGACATCTTTTGTCAATCCTCGCCAATTGTGCATTAGGCGAATTCGATTAATCGTGCGCTCTTTTCCTTGATGCCCTCCCACAGGTGCATCGTGATATTCGTATAGAATACGTCGCTTCTCGTCTTCCGTGTATTCTCGCGTTATCTTCGTGTCGGTGCTCTCATCCTCCTCGACGCTGTTGATATCCGCCACGTGTCGACTTAGCGCGTCAGCGTTTCTGTTCGCTGTTCCGGCCTTGTGTATGATCTCGTAATCGTATTCTTCTAATTTTAATCTCCATCCAATTAATCGAGATCCAGGGTCGGTAACATTAAATAACCATATGAGCGATTTATGGTCTGTGACTATCATAAATTTCGTCCCGTATAAGTACGGTCGAAAATGTT
>NW_021851132.1:0-20990 GCF_003651465.1 Formica exsecta
TTTTTTTTTCATGCTCCACTGACCGCGAATTTTGTACGAGAATCCCATAATTCATGCGCACGCGAAGCTCTGTCGCGGATTCGCTATTAATCCCAACCTGTCATTTCGTGATAAATTAACCCGCGCCGCTCCGTCTCATTGCATTTATGCAGCGACGATGATAGTAGCATTTTTATCTTCATTTGCATGTCGAGCGATTAGCTAGCAATTTTTCAAAAGCCGGAATTGATTTTTCGTTCGATGATATAAGGGCGCGAAACTTTTCCTAAACTATCCTGAAGAGAAAACCTGATTGATCTTGTGCCGAATAGATTTGCGGAGTGGAAAAGTTAACTATATACATATGCATATAGCGATAGCTTCGAGTAACTTGTTGCGCGCAAACGAGACATGGAGATATCCTCGGGGGACCATTTATTGTGAGGATTCGAATCGCAGAGCCTCCACCTCTTCGGAGGAGAGCTTATCTCGCTTACTTGTTGAACGGAAAAACCTCGTACATCGGCGCTGAGGTCCTCCGAAAGGATCCCACGGACGATCGATAACTCAAAAGCGCTCGCGCATCCGGAATCCCTCAAAGTCGACGATTTGTTGTATCGTCCGTGGTTCTTCATTTTGATGAAGAAAACACAAGATATTATATTCATTTATGATTCTTTGATCTTTTGTAAAGTAACGGAAAAAGGAAAAGAACAAATTGTTTTCTCCAAACTCTCTATGCTGATATTATTTTTATATTTGTTTTATTTATTGGAAAATTAAATTGGACCTGCAGCACGGTAGATAGTTCGGTACATCATAGAAGCTACGTTGTACTCTATTAACGAAAGAGGAAACTTTTGCCGCGAGTGAGAGTTTCAAAAGGGGCGAGCGGCCTATTTGATATTTTGACAAGAGTGGCGTTGTAGTCAAATTCTATTAGCAAATAAGTTTGCACTCAAGTTTACACTCGTCTCCAAGTAACAGTAAAGTTCTCGTTATTAGAGTCTCTTGTTTTTCTTTATTGGCAACTATGATTTGACCGGTTTATTTATATCTGATGTCAAGATAACGATATCTCGATGAATAATCATGATGATGCACATAAATTATTTTTATCGCTATAATTATTATTCATAATATCGCAAATAACTCTGCTCTTAAATAGAAAAGTTGATACAAAGATAAAGAACACATATTTACTTAAAGAAGTAATGTGTGTATTTTCCTTCGCAAAAATATCGCGTATAATATCACCCGCGTTATCGCTAGATTAGCCAATCAAGGGACGTATATGTAAAAGTCGGAAACAACAAGAATTGTCTACGCACGAGACGTCCTTTCTTCTTTCTTCCTAATTCGCGAGCTCGTTACGCCGGTCGACTATAATTCTGGTAAATCAACTAACGCATCTGTCTCGAATAATAGAAGCGACAAACCGCATGGAAAAAAATTTCGCTGTTAAACGTGCAACGTGCGCGGAAATTCGCGTATCTTTCGCTCGTTTTCGCTGCGCGAACAAAATTTCGAGGCGGAGATAAAATTAACCGCTGTAGCGGTTAAAACTTTGTACGCTGCTGCTTTCATAGCAACTCGGACGATAACGTACCACGATAAATAATTTGTCACGTATCACGATAAGTTTTCTTCCAAATTAATTATAGGTAAAAGAAGCACGTTTCGCCAATCATACGAGCTGTTTATCGCAAAGTGCGGAAAATCATTTTGTCTTTAGTGATAGAGATACGTCGATTATTTTTCACAATCGAATGTGTTCGAAACGAAAAACATTGCAAATGCAAAATCTGTCTTTTGTATAAAACATCATTCATCATTTCAATATGGGGACTCGTATTCGAGTTATATCGGAATTTAATTTATTATATTTCCATTTTTATATATACGATACAGAGCAGTATGTAATATTTTTCCGGAAAAAGCAACTGCTGCTTTATATTTAATTTTGACCAGAGTGGTCATATCTTTTTACGTTCGCCGGCGGCGAGGACGAGGCATCATGCAATTTACTCTTGACGCTATATTGGCATGACTTGAGAAGAAATTTTGATTCTCTTTATTTTATCTTTCTTACATAAACAACTTTTATCGTACATAACAACTTTTTTTATCATACGCCGGATGAAAAAATAGAACTGACGCACGAAGTCATCATTTCAAATGGCACTAACGCAATTAATTAATCATAGCGAACAATTTAGTGTTATTGCTCTTTGTATCGTGGACTTACATAAGAATCATTTGAGACGAGGCAACAAAAGTAAATCACGATAAGAGTGAAAGATTACAAAACAGAGGCGCCGAGAGCGATGGCTTAGTGGAAATAAAGGATGAGATATATTTCTCCGTGACTGCCGGTATTATCCAACTGCAAATAGGCGTTCACCGTTTGTTGTTCATCGATCTACTATATATCTACGCCTACTCGTGTCCTTATTCTCTTTAAAAGTTCTCTTCTTTCTGACCTTTGTGGCAAACTATTACTTCACTGAAGCGGAGCGTTCGTTGTGTATGTATACTTTGTTTCGTTTCGTAGCATTCGCGAAGAGAAAGAGACGGCGCGAAAGGATGAAAGTTAAGAAACCGAAAGGCGTATTCGATAAATTCAAGCATTATTTAGTATGTTATTTTTCGTCGCGGCAATTAATCAAAAGAAAAAAAGAACATATTACCATAAATGAAATTGGAACGTGGGATATTTTTATTGATGTCGCGGGAAATTTTCGTGTCACGAAACGCTTGTGTTTATATTTAAAGATCCGAATATATACCGCTGCATTATTCTCGAACATGAGAATAAACCGAAAGATTTACCGGAGAGATCGGGAATTCATCCTCGTTTTACCCACACGATGATTATTTCAACGGAGTGGGCTCCTTATTTCTGTTTTTATTGTTCTCGGAGGTAGCGGACATCTCCAGAAAGTGGCCGGACGACAATGTGAAACTCGTGAGATAAATATCCTGTAGACACGGCAGTCCTTCTCGCAATCGTTAGTACAACCTATCACGTACTACGCCTTCGCCAATTTCAGATTATCGTGAAAGAAGAGTGCATTAAAAAACAAAGAGAAAGAGAACAAACACGATAATCCCACTACTTGGGACTAATCTCACGTCCCTTTCTTCTACAGGATAAATTAGAGAACAGGATCACCGTGTTCTCCGGTTTCGCCATATATCTCGGCCCGGAGCGACATTATGGTATATCGCACGTCAGCTGGCTTCGTTAATGGATTTTAATTAATATCGTTTGCCGCATAGCCGCTTGCGCACGACTATCTCATTACTCTTCGCCTAATCATAAGAGGCTCCTGCCGGTCCTGCCCCACGGGTGTCTGAAATGTAAATAATGAAACGAATCCTTGGACGCGCCCGATCGACAACCGACCTTCAAAAGGCCCGTGGAATTATTCAGGGAAGCGATACAAATAAATCTCCGTAAATACGTAATTACACAACGGGTCGATCATTGGCCGCGTATCATCTTTTATAGATTATTAGAGGATCGATTTTTATTTTATAGATATATTAGAGGCAATATCTTCGAAAAAATATCGCGCGGTATAACGAGAGGAAATTCCGAAGAAAAAAGAGGAAGGATCTCGAGTCGAGTGATCTCGTGTTGAAACGATCGCAGGTAGATCATGACGCAATTAAAATGTGTCGATTTCTTTTTTTTTTCTTTTTCTCAAAAGAATTATAATTTCAATCTTGTACTTTGCAAATTTTCTTGATTACGGTTATACTCGATATTCATGTTTGACATAACTATAAAAGTTTCGTTCCGTGAAACTCGAACGGAGCATGCGCTCGTCCTTGAAAGAAGGTCACGCATTTGTCGTAACCTTGAGAAACACTCCTCTCATTGTCAATCGGCGAGGGGTGCTGTGGGTGCCGCGATCGATCGGTCTTTTGGGATAACTCGGTGATAGGCGGTTTTGCGAGGGGGAGGCAAAAGACGAAAGGAATACTATGGGGAATCTTTGGTCGATCAAGCGATGGAGAGATAAATTTACCCGATTTGCGTAGAAAAGCCGGCTACAATTTACCGCGCCTTTTTATGGACCATGAAAGCTACTTGGAAAATGGAAGAGATTTGAGTTCGAGATTTAAATTCCCCGAAAACGATAATAGCGATACGGAAATGAAACCGTTCACTTTCAAAGGAAGAAGCAGTTTCCGAAATCATCTTAGAATTTGGCCAAATATACGAGAGGGTTATAAGTCCTAAGTAAAAATAGACATCCTTGCAAGAAGGACAGGCGAAGAGGGTCGGCGAAGATTGCTGAAAATGTCAATGTTCCCTCGACAAACTCGCCTTATCGACGCACGTCAGCTTCGCGTATGCGCCTGCTTTTCATCGCACACGTCCAGGATAAAGAGAAGCGTATAATTGATTTGAAGGGAAGATTCTTATGCGGGACTATTATATCTCCGGAAGATTATATCCCTCCGGAATGGCTATTCACTTCACCACAGCGCGGGATTAATTTCTAAATTATGCAAATTCAAAGTTTGATAAGAGATAAAGAGATAAGATCTCGGATCATAGTCGCCGTTCGCGGCTTGTCAGCATCAGCGCGTATTATGGAGTCTTACGTATCAAATAACGCGTAATACCTCGTTAAAACTTGTACCTAAGCCAGATTATAAATTTGAACGCGGGATCTATTCGAGCTTAAGCTGCACCGGAGATTTCAAGAATCGCACCGCAACGAGCGTTATCGTACTTTTCTTCACTATCTTCCCAGCATGATAAATGATGGTAGAGGATTATGAACGATCCTCAAATATATCGAAATTTTCAAGAGATTCGCTCACGTGCATCTCATCGCATATTTTTACCGGCCGTGACACGTGCCGATTTGGAGAAATGATAAACTCTATTTTGAAAGATCGTAAATACCAACATCATTGGGGGAAAATGCGACTGTGTGATGAATTCTTAATTATTCGAAAATTGTCACGTACTTGTATTTGGATTTATGACATGCGATATTCTCCGCTTTGTTATGGAAAGCTCGATTGACGCGTCGTTATTCGAAAAAGACGACGATGACATTCCAAGTTCTCGTTTCAGTAACGAACCGAAGATATCGATACGCGGTATGTGTCATAAATTCAGAGGTCGCGCAAATAGAGAAATATCGCTCGGATAGCTTTCGCCCCATTAAAAATAATCTTACGACTTCGGAAAGTTCCATTCGAGGCGAGTAACACTTTTTAAATTGTGGAAAGAATAATAGCCTAGTTAGAGACTGCGATTTTTTTCTTTTCTATTACTCGTCGGCATTATTTTTAAGATCAAAGGTCGTGATCAATGTAGCATGACAAACACATACGAAATTTGGTTCTTTCATTTTTACAAACCCGTAGATTAGCTCGTTTTTTTCGACAAGCATTGCGAAAATTTCATACTTCTCACCATCTCATCGATAACTTGCCGCTCTTTGTTCCAACTTTATCGAGTTTGTCAGCTGGAGCAGCCTAACCGGCCACAATTTTAATTTTGATGATAAAGTACCGAATGTGGCTTTTGGTCCAGATAACAAGTGGATTCGTCAAGTCAGATTTCGATAACGAATGGTGATAGGGAAATTGTCGCTGTTGCAAAGCCAACTGGTATATTGAACGAAAAACAACAGGATATTGACATCTCCTCCCCTTGTGCGTGAGACGAGATTGCTGATAATCGATTTCTACCGTCGCGATTCTCTTAATCAACGCATTAACATGTCCCAATCGGCGCTCGTACGTTTGCACACTCTGCACTTTGCATACGATTGAGATTGTTTCTGGCGTTAATTAATTACTTCTCTTTGTCCGCAAAGACCACTGACAGCTTATTTCTTCTCGAAAGAAGAAAAAAAACATCTTTATTGCACAATAGCTACATTCGAGTGGCTTATAGTTAATTATATTTGCCGTAAGTAATAATCATTAATATGTCGGCGACATAATGTGTGCGCGATATAATTTATCGTCGACCTACGTTGTACTTTAATTCGTCGTTCAATTTTCATTCGATTTTCAACGGATACGAACAACGCGTGTGATTCGCTTCCTCGGCTGTGATAATGAGAAAATCGAACAGAGATCCAACGGCTGCAAAAGTAACTTGAGCAAAATTACGCAGTCGTTCCGCACCCGGTTTCCCTCTCACATTCTCGCTTTTCGTTCTCTCGCTCCTTGCTCTTTTTATCGGATCGATCTGGAATGATGAATCGATCGTTTCTTAACGAGGCTGTGACAGAGATGGAGAAGGAGAGAGAGAAAAGAAGTGTCCGCTACGTTTTCTCTCTGGGAAAAAAAAGAGAGAAGAGAGGCCCCCCGTTCTCTTTCCGCTCGTGTGTCTATTTTAACAAGTTCGACGTGCGTCGATAGAATGTTCGCAGCCGGAGCGGAATATCATGCAAACGGTGCGATTCGCTAGCATGGACCAGAAAAAGAAGAAAATTATACACCGCGGAAAGTTATGATGTCTGATTCATGTCGGTGGTTTCGGACTTGATCGAATTACTCGTTACTGCAAAATGTTATCTGCTCAAAGTGTTTTCAGGCTTTTGGAGCATGAAATAATTTCAAAACGTATGTCTCACACATGTCCGTATTTAATTGTCTTTAGAAATAGCGTTTTAAAAAATTGCATTTTAAAAAAGAAAGAGAAAGAAAGAAATATCTAGGATATTCCAGAATCATCAAATATTCTTTTAATGATAGATTCTTTGGCGAATTCTTAGCAGAAATTTTGAAAGAGATTAAATTTCAGATCTATAATTTTATTAAAGTAAATTCCATTCGGAATTATCTGAAGAATGTAGTTTAATTTTCCGAAATCTATATGCGAAGCCATGCTTTCGTTTATAACTCCAAATCTATTGATACCTCGATATTTTCGTTAAGAAAAAATCGATTACAAATTACAGTCAAAGAGCATATCATGAAAAAGACATTTGGTGTTATTTTGGAATAATTTATGTACAAATATATTTGTATTTGATAGATCACTCAATAAAAGAAATATCGTTATTTATCATGATATGTAAAGTGGTAGTTAAAGCCAAAAGAAATTCCACAAAAGATTTTCATGACGAATCCAAACAAATGAGAGAGAGAGAAAAGATTGAAAAGAAAGAATTATTATCCCGAGATTTCGCGCTTTCACGAGACAGAGAAGACACAGGTTTTTATCGTATTCTTAACGATGGCTTTGTGCCAACTCGCTGTCTGGTCCACATAATGCTGTCTGGTTTATATAATATTATGCAATGGCACGTGATACACTTCTAAACGACATCGTGGGCGAATCCCACATTGTTCAAACGAGCGAGGGGAATAGAAATGAGCCGATTGTGAGATAAAAGAGATACAGAAGGATATTGAGAGAGTAAAGGACAGTGTCTCTTTCTGGAAGCTATCGAGTGTCATCGACAAATTCAGGTTTTAACGAGATTAACGAAAATTTTTCAAATATGTGTTTTATCGCTATTTTTTCTATATTTTTAACATCCCACGAAACGTTTTCTCGTAATTGATCGCGTGGCGAAAGAGGCTTTCTCGAAAAGAAAATAAAGATTATGATATTTGATCTGGCGATTGCGATGTCCTCGTGGAGAGTTATTTTCTACGATTGCCGCGTTCACGTGACTGCCTTTCCATCATGCCTCGCGATCGTAATCGTAATCCTAGGATTATTTTTTAAATAATATCGCCGACATGTCGACCTGTTTTCAAGTGAATTATAGGAAGCAACCGAATATTAGATCGCGCCGATAATCCTTGCAAGGAAATTAAATATTTCGTTGAATAATAAAAGTTTACTCGTGTCAATATACGAACATTCTAATGTATTCGCGTTGCCACCGAGTATTACACACCGATCGATAATGTATATTTCATTTCACGGTAAATGTGGTATTCGTGCTTGTAACGTAAGAGGTCGGAGGAATATCGCGGTTACACAAAGTAGGTACCACGTGTATAATGCTCTGTATATATTCATTTTTCTATCTCTCCGACGAGGACGTCCTCTCGCGCGTTTTGCACAGATGTCGGCCACGCGAATCGTCAGCTGCGCTCAAAGGATTACCTTTTAGGGATCGCTATTCTCAGTTTCCGCTCAACAATTATCTCGCGATAATTGTTGCTTGTTCAGGCATTACAAATTAAATTAAATTAGTATTAGCTTGATATTATCGTCTCTCCATAATGCGAACGCGCGGGAGGGAAAGTATTTAAGAGGATCTTGAAGACGCGGTCGCGCCTCGCGGTAATCAAACAAATTAAATAAACTCAGAGATTCACATAAAGGCATTAGTCTATTTTGGTCCGAGAAACATTTTCGCTTCAAGTGAAATAAACAATGAAGGATGCTTCGACTTTTCCCGGCCTCTGATAGCTCTAGCGGTCTTTATATAGACTTAGTAGTAGCAATTTAACTTCGGCCGGCCAATCCAGAGAGCATACAAAGCGTATTGAAATAGATGAACTAAAACCACGGGTGAATTCTTAAGAAAAATTGAATTGAAAGTCACTCCTCAATCATTTGTAATTCTATTTTATAATTTCGCAACGCGAAGTATTATACATTGCTGAGACAAAGTTAAAATCTTGTTGAACATATGAAACATTCCTCGGTATCGATCTTTGTCGCACGACGGAATTTACGACAAAATCCATTTATGCAAAATCAAGTATAGATTTCTCGACGATACAAATCTGGAATTTTAGAGAACTCGCGCATTCCTTGTCCCTTCCCCACTCGTTCCATCACTTAAATGACATGATATAAGCTTCGGTTTGCACGACCTAACTGTTCGTATTGATCCGGAATACCGAATTGAAACTGGACGAGACGACTGACATATCGATTCCATAGCGTGTCCTAGTTTCGTCAAGTCAGCCGTAAAGAAGGATACACCGTGCTCCTTTCGACCCGCCTTTATCTCTCTTGTCATCCCGCATTGGCCGCGCAATCTACTCGTTGGTTTCCGGTCCGGGTGGAGGAGAAAGAATTTCCGCGTTAGGAAACAATCCAATCCGAGATGGATCGGAGATGGATCCGGTGGAGCGACCAGACGACACGGCTCCGGAAAGCGTTCTCCACCGACCACCGGTGACCTTGGCACGCTTCTCCCAAGGTACACATCGACGTATCGCTGCGATTTCCTCGCGACGTCTCGATAATAGCAACGCGAGATTTTCTCGGAATCTATTGTCAATACAAATAATATTTCGCAAACGTCGAGTATATAACAAACGTAATAATAAATAATTATCCAAACATCATGCATTTATAAATATTTAATATTATTCACTCGTAATACGGAGCACGCTATTCAGGTAATTAACACATGAGAAGAAGCGAATGGTTGATTCGGGATTACGTCGCGATGAAGACTGTCAAGTATCTCGTGTCGGGATGGGAATATGTCATCCGTAAGAAATTTCTCTTTGAAACGATGTATCCCGTTTCGCAACTGAAAGTTCGTCACAGCATGCGAATAAGATCTTCGCGGTTTGTAGTTCGCAAAATGAAATCTCGTGTGGATAAATTCGACGTTAATGCGGTTTAAAGTACAGGCCGAGTGACGTGAATCAACGCGCGAGATATTTGTCGGACCGCTGCTCACGAGTGTTTGTGAAACAAACTCTCACATGTGCTCTCCGTGAAATACGCAGAGGAAACTGCTTTGAAAACGTCGGTCATCCGGGAAAAAATATGGGAGACCTTGGCCCAGGACAGCACAAGCCCGACACGACACCTTGACACGCAATCTCTTTCCATGCTATTAATATTTCAATCATTCCTAAGTGCGTTATATATAGCGATGGATAAAATCTTATCCGTTTGTTAATCTCAATAGTGGTATAATTATTATATTATTATCTGTATGATACATTTCGTGTCTTAGGGAAATTGAGAGAAGAGAGAAATGTATTATGGGCATTCAATCTATTTACTTAATATTGAATTAGCGATTCTCTCTACAACTGCCGACGAAGTTATCGTCGCGATTTATCACCATCTAGCATCTTGGAGATTTGATATATTGCACAACTCCTTTAATCTATTATCGATTTGATAGAGTCTCAAGAGAGGAAAACATATTTATAAATGTTAGAAATTTAGAGTTCAGAGTTCACTTAGAAGAATTCAGCTGTGGTCGTTGAGATGCATTAACTATAAGATTGAAGGGATATACGAGAGGCAGACGTAGAGATAGAGAAATATTTATTTGTACTGCACTATTTTAAAATTATTTAATTTTGCGAGGCTCATGTGACCAACGGTATATTTCATAATCAGGATATGAACGCTGTAAAGCTCTACTTAAGCGCATTTAGCAAGAGAAATTTAATGTAAAGTTTCATTCGCGGTATTTCTATTTCGCTAGTGATTGCGAGATGATTCAAAGGGAAGAATTTATATTATCGGCTGAGGTATTCCAAGCAAAAAGTCAATATGACAAGGATTAATGCTAACAACTTTTGCTAGCGTAATGCGAAAGTAGCGCAATTCAAGATATGATCGTCGAGAGCAATGTGTTTTTAATTTATAAAAAAAAAAAAGAAAAGATGAGAGAAATTAAATACGCTTGTGCGCATATATTTTCGCGAAAGAAAGAAATATTATAAGACTGTGTCCTTTCTTTGAAACGCGTGACAGAATAATCCACGATATTTCCTCGAAATAATATCAAGATGCAATTCAAAGGTGAAAGAATGCACTTAATGTGCATATTCCGACAACAAATAGATATTGCGCGAACATATCCTCGAGCGTATCCCCGGCGTTTACACACACACAAGCTTGTTCAAAATATAAATTGTCGGAGCAGAATGCACGCGGGAAATCACATTCTTGCATACAAATCGAAATTTATCTGTCTATTTTAGATAGAAACGATCTCCGCATAAATATAACCCGCATTTTTTTCTAAGCTAACGATTCCGTTATTGCGGAAATCGGCGAAATGTCTTATACAAAGGAGGAACATCCCTCTGGATAAAGTTTTTACTGATTTTGGCAGAGACGGAGCGTCGTTCCTTTATCAAGCAAAGGTGCCGGAGAGTCTAGCCAAGTGAACCTGCATGTCGGCCAAGTGGAATCCTATGCTCTCCTCGCCCATAAAACTCTCTTTCTCTCTCTTTGAATTACATCACGTTGGATTTCCTAAGCGAGAACGGTGCAAGCTCTTGTGGTATCTCGCTCTTTCCAAGCTAATTAAATCCTTTCTACATCTAAAGTCAGATGCAGCTGTAGCTCGCATATGAATATACTTCAACATAGATATAAATGATATGGGAACATAGGAAATTTGTTCGTAACAAGTTTGTTATTCTCGAAATTTAATTATCCGACATAATATCTTGTGTAATAATTGCAGGGCATGCAGAATATTTAATGTAATGAATGTAACGTTTCGGTTTTTACTCGAGCTTAATTGCAGTTGCATTATAATTGCATAGCTTTGTGTAATAGTTTTTGATTGTTTTTAATTGTACGCGTTTTAATCTATCCGACGCTGAAATTTCGAGGTCGAAGCGAGATCTCGACATCATTTACATCTTCTAAAAAAAAAAAAAGATACATGACATTTGGTATACTCGGGTATATTATGGTCCTTCCTGTCGGATAAATGTAAATGTTACCAGGGATTGCTTAACGAAGCATCGCTAATCAAGGGCGAGTTAATGGGTCGAAATCTCAACAGACCTTGGTAAATTCAGAATAAACGGCGGAATAAACATATCTCCATCTTCCCTTCCCTCCCTCCGTCTTCCTCGAAGCGTGAGTTTCCTGTATATTATATTTCACATCAACAGCTCATCAAAGGAAAACTACAAAATCTCAGACTAATTAATACGAGATGTAAACATGATAAACTTCTAACGAAAAAGGAAAATCATAACAAAATATTTAAAAAGGAATAATATAGAATTTTCTGATATATAAATTCATATTTTATTTATAAATTTATATTTTATTCGTATATGGCGTATGTTCATGTGTAATAATTTCTCACAGTTGTAATGCATATAATATTATAGCTCGATTAAAAACGCTCGAAAAAATACATAACTAAGCAAACTGATTTACAAATCTCGTACCATTGCTGATAAATTAAATGACAAATATTCAATTCTGAATTGCATGCGGTTTTATACGGTGGAAAAGATCCATATTGGCGCACGAACGAATATGCATGCTGTTCAAGTTAATGAAAAACGCAGATATAATACGCGGATCGCTTGTTGCTTCGATAAATTACATAATGTGTAACAACATTTGGTATACAAAGTGTAACGCATCATCGGCGGATCGGCCGGACAGTATCGAGGGATCGTATAATTATATCTCGCGCAATTAATCGCGCGTCGCATGCACGATACTAATCCTTCCGCGTGTAATATACGTTGCATAATAACAGTTAACCCCCTGATATGGGGTTGCAATATGTTACGATATATCCTAATGTTACTGTACGCGAATACAGTTGTCTCGATCCGTGACATTTTTCATCAAAGTCGGATGAGAGCTGTCACGCGAGTCACGGGGATTACAATATTCGCACGCGGATCCGTCGGAATCTCACGTGAAATATAAAAACGAAGTGGCAAAAGCGACTCCATGGGGAGGAAGTAGAGGGATAATCTGCGGAAATGCCACGCGTAAAGAGAGATAGGAACGCGAGTATCTTCATATCACCCCGCGAAAGGTCGATTCGCTCAGGGAAGGTTATAGACCTTACCGCTTCATTATTAACGCGATGTATATCGATTTTGTCTGCCTGCCTCCGTAAACTCGTTTCTATTCTCGCGGTTGCGGATATGGTTAAGAGATGAGGGGGTGCAAGAGGGAAGGAAGAGAGATCCACCGCCGATCACTCGAGGACTTCCGTCGAACGGCGATTCGAGAATTAACCATCTCGTCATGCCGTGCAAACGAATAGAAGCCGAGGGGGCTTTTATTTCCGCAAAGAGTTTCTCTCGATGAATGCGGAATTTTTATCGAGGTAAAATGGCAAATGTCGCGCGAGACACTCTTTGTCGAGTCGGGGACTGTTAAGTTGCATAATAGTTTTTTATTGCGAATAGCTGCGGGATCAATCCAATCGGTTTCTCTTGAATTTTCGAGAACGATTTTGCGGGAGAATTTTATTGTTCACGTTAACGTGTATAAATCTGTGTGACGCCGTAGGCTTCCGCTAAAAATACATCGAGACGAGCGTGGATAGAAGCTGTTCTCGCGCGCGCAAAATGTATTAATATACATATATTTTGCGTTACTACACATTAGACTTTTACGAGGTAAACTATCGAGAGTTAAAACGGATGTAGATTAGGCGAGAGAGTTTACTTTCTTCAAGGCCGTATAAATCTTTCAGTTCATTTATTTTCAAAGCTATGTGGCATGTTTGATGTACGGTGTTCCCATCAATTTATCGCAATTTTCGAAACTAAATTATACTTTCGGAATAAATTATATACATGTTACGTAATTAAAAACTGAAGCTTAAAGTGTTAATACATCGCACAATTTCGCATAATTTATTTATTTTTTTCTCGTAAAGTTAATGTAAAAATTAATATAAATGAAGTATAATAATGAGTTTAAAGACTTTAAGAAGGATCCGCGTGATTCTCAACAAGATAGAGATATACTTGGAGCTTACCCAACGACGTATCCATCTCAAAGCTCTGGAGATAATCTCAAAAGCCACTGATTTTCATATTTACCCTCTGCCGAGGATCGAGAATCCAGAGGAGATCGATGCAAATCTCTCCACTTTGAATTTAGCAAGATCTCGTACACTCAGTCTCTCAAAGATATTACTCGATCGCGCGGCAAAATATTTGGATATTTGCTCGCGATGACGATGTGTCATTCACGGAGAGCGAACTCTTGAATCCGCGCGCGCGAATGAACGACAACGGGACGAGGGTCGTCGTCGTTTGGCCGGGAAGACCGACCACCCCGATGTATATCCTTCTCTTTGATGCCACGTGCTGATCGAGCGAGCGTGAGAGAGAGAGAGGAAACGGGCGCGAGCGACCACGTCGGCGCGTCGCGACGTGTCCATCGACGCGCGCAATCGGCGCTTCCGGGATGCCAAACAAGAATCGTGGTCGTTTTTTAATCGCCGGCTTCCCCGTCGCAACCCTTTCCAAATGACAACAATTAATATCTTATCCCGCGAATTTAAACCTGGAGAAATAAACACCCTCTCTTTCTCTTCGACGAGTGCGATATTCTTTGCTTTGCGATGACAATGATTAGGACAATGATCCAGACGAATTTGTATAGTCGCAATGCATAAAAAAATTTGATTGGTCCATATGCATAAGGAAATGGATCGATCAATTTCTTAAATCCGTCTGGATAGGACCTTTACTATCGCGTTTCGAGATACTCTAATATATCATAAATATTACCGACAACAGCTCTTTCTTAATTAATCGGCGCCATAATTTATTCCGATTCCCATTTTTTGCGTATCGCAATTCTCAAGGAATCCGATAATTATTCGTCGTCATTCATGGCGCTCTACGTATAAAGGGTCAATCCACCGAGTTATTGGATTACTACCTGGTATCAACACGCGTCTGGAAACGTCAAGGGTAAATTGACAGCGCATAATCTGTTTCGACAGGTATAAGTACGCGGTGGGTGATAGAGTCGAGTGCGAAATCGACACGCTGCAAAATCTGGCGGTACCAGAGACAATTTCGCTCGCGCGATTTCGTAACGTTCGCCCACACCCTACCATCATCCCTATAAATCCACCCCTAAAAATCATGGCCAATTTTACGAGCCCAGTACCAGTACCTCGTAGATACTGATCCTTTTCGAACAAAGTCGACGGCGGGATATCGATAGTAAAATTCGCTATATTCCTTCACAAGAGATAAAATTGTGCATTGTATAAATAAATAAAAGAATACTCTTTAAAGAATTTATCGCATTTATCGAAATTTCATGATCCGCCGTCATGAAATATTTTTTGAAGCAGAATGTGTGACAAAAGATCTCATTATTACAATATTTTAAACAAATTAAGATTAATTTTTATAATCAATCTGTAGATTTATAAAAATTTATATTATTTATATTATTCTGGAAATATGTGTCGCACACAGAACAAGTTTGAAATGATAGTTTTATAAACAGTTATGTAGTCCTTGTCTGAATCGATCAATCTTCGATGAAGCTACAGCTGTGAACGAATGACATCAAAACAAATACACTTTTTTAAATCGGATTTGCCAGGAAATTACTCACTCTCTTTCTCTCGCATTATTTAGTGACAAATATTAAATACTCCGTTTAATAGTGAATAGTTTTTAACAATTTGTATCTCTAATATAAAACAGCGATTTTTATTATACGAAATAAAAAAATTTCATATATTTCAGAATAGCCGCAGTGAGGAGAAGAGAAGTCATCGGAATCAATTGTATTGAATAAAAAACTGAATAATGAACGTTGAATCTTTGCGCTACACAAAAAATATCTTAAATCGTCTTACGATAAACCAAAGGTTGTTCTACGAGAAGAATGGATATTTAGTATTTCCTGGCCTTATACCGCAAGATGTGATCAATGAATGCCACAAAAGGTATTATTTAGTTTTTACCATCACGATGTTTCTTTCTGACTGCTTCAAAAATTAATTGCTGGGAATTAAATCTAAATGGAAAATTTATATATGAAGAAAATCCAAACGGATATAATATATATACATATATGTATGTGTGCGTTAGTTTTTTTCTTTGAGCATGCTAACTTTTAGAAACGCCTGAAACATTTATTCAATATACATAGATATGTAGGTATAGGTAGGTATTAAAAAAAAAAAAAAGTTTTCAAAACGAAAATATTCGTAATTATTACCAAAACATTAATTCAAAACAATTTTTGTCGACACTACGGCAATGAATATATAGCTTGATAATCCAATGTTACTGAAATATCCCCGATGTTTCGGTAAATTTGCTAACGATATATTGACGCGCACGCAAATATCGCAAACCGACTATGATATCACAGATGACTGATATCTGGATATTCAAACGGGATATCTCTGAAATGCCGGCATACAGTAAATTGCAAATATGAGCTTTCTTTGATATTGATCACATCGGCGCGACGTTGACTCGGGAAGCAATATGTGTATCTCGATATACTAGTTTATCGAAAAAGAATCGTAAGAGATCCATTTTGAAGACTACATATGTCAGAAATTGTGTACTG
Organism: Formica exsecta; assembly: GCF_003651465.1. Lineage (NCBI taxonomy): Eukaryota > Metazoa > Arthropoda > Insecta > Hymenoptera > Formicidae > Formica > Formica exsecta. Next base: position 16,259 of record NW_021851132.1, read on the forward strand.
AAATTCTGTCTCTTTCACTTGTTCTTCTCAGATTTGATGATATTGTCGAAGGCAAAGCTCCACGAGACGGAATCGTGGTGATGTATGATGTGAAAGACAGGAAGTCGGTAAATAAAATACAAGACATAAATCGGGATCCGATATTCTGTCATTATATCGAGCACAAGAAAATCCTCGACATAGTTGAGTGTTTTACGGGACCAAACATTTTAGCGATACATAGTATGCTCATCGCGAAGCCACCCGACATTGGATTTGGTAGTTCAAGGTGATCGTATGAAAAGCTTTGAAGTTAATATTAATAGCAGCATACTTCTCATATTAAGTTGATAAAATAAATAACGCAATACGCAGACATCCGCCACATCAAGACCTGTACTATATGCCGATACGTCCAGCCGAACGTATAGTGGCCGCGTGGACAGCTATGGAACCATGTGATACCGAAAACGGATGTCTCTTTGTAGCACCTGGAACACACACTGCGGAGCGCCTGTACCAACACAGTTATCCTTTAAATATGGATGGCAAGATAAATAAGTTTTATCACGGAATACAGGTAAGATATATCCTTTTATCTATCCTCTTATATATTAACTTTATCGTTTTATTAAATGACGTTTCCTCTCTTTTCTGTTACGAAGAATTTGCCTTCAATCGACCGATGGGTGAATCTCGAGATGCAATCGGGCGACACAGTATTCTTTCATCCGTTGCTCATTCATGGATCCGGCGTCAATAAATCCAAGAGAACGAGACGGGCCATCTCCTGTCACTATGCGACAGTGGATTACAATGTGGCCGATGTATGTAAATAGAAAAGACATACAAGTCCGCCATCACAAAAAATTTAACAAATAACGTATTTTTAGGACGATCCAATTCAGAACACCATCAGAAATGAAGTCTTGGAATACACGAAGGAAAAATATCCTGATGTGGATTTAACGTACGCGGATATATGGCGTGTCAAATCTACGCTTGTACGCGGCATTCAATCTTCTTTATAAACGTTTAAAGGTCAAACTATTGTATCTCAAAGCAGGGATAAAACGGGATAATCGGGCATAAAACGTTAACATAGTTTCGATAGAAATAATATTAATATAGAAAGAGAGGTCAACATGGGATTCATTTAATGGACAATATAAGGTATAACATTCGGGAAAAAAGTGGGTAAATAACATCACTACAGAAGAAGAAGTAACGACAACGGCGGGATTGTCGCCGTTATTATTTAATGAATTAAAATTGCGTCGATGTCGCTGAGAATTCAACGGCTGTGGGACATAACAATGCTTCGCAAGGGGATCCTTATAAGTATTCTCGTGTCGCACGCTCGAGCTCGATGTTCGACAGGCGGCTAAGCAAATCTGAAAACGATCCGGATTACGTATACGCAGTCTCCCATCATCTTTTGGCATCCTCGCGGAAGCTAACTTTCGACCTTTTAATTGTAGGATTGACTGAAATAAATATAAAATATGGCGTGTCAAATCTACGCTTGTACGCGGCATTCAATCTTCTTTATAAACGTTTAAAGGTCGAACTATTGTATCTCAAAGCAGGGATAATAATCGGGCATAAAACGTTAACATAGTTTCGATAGAAATAATATTAATATAGAAAGAGAGGTCAACATGGGATTCATTTAATGGACAATATAAGGTATAACATTCGGGAAAAAAGTGGGTAAATAACATCACTACAGAAGAAGAAGTAACGACAACGGCGGGATTGTCGCCGTTATTATTTAATGAATTAAAATTGCGTCGATGTCGCTGAGAATTCAACGGCTGTGGGACATAACAATGCTTCGCAAGGGGATCCTTATAAGTATTCTCGTGTCGCACGCTCGAGCTCGATGTTCGACAGGCGGCTAAGCAAATCTGAAAACGATCCGGATTACGTATACGCAGTCTCCCATCATCTTTTGGCATCCTCGCGGAAGCTAACTTTCGACCTTTTAATTGTAGGATTGACTGAAATAAATATAAATCTATTTTAATTACGAATTTAAATTTATCAATATTATGAGCTTCCTGTCCTGAGCATTAAATGTAGCTATAGTTTCTTATATTTCAATATATAACTGCAAATTGCAGTTGAGAAAAACAAGCTTATAAAATCGATAAGTATCTACCTTATCAGGATGCAGGCAACAAGAGACGCAATATTCATAAATAGTACAGCATCCTCGAGAATTGCACGTTTTACAACTATATCTCTCTTTTTTGGCCATGGACAAAGTCTCTTCATTCTTTGATGCTTGTTTCAGCTCCATTGTACAACATCCATTTGGCAAAACTTCGTGTCTTGAACATACTATGCCGCGTTCATCTACTATCAACCCTTTTCCCTAATAAAATAAGATATATTGCATGGAATTGCTATACCAAAAAATAAAATAAAAAACAAATAATAAACAAGATAAACTCATTTGAACCAAATGCTCACTTGAACAGAATTGCGACAAGGCTGGGTAGAAGCATTGTTCTCATTTAAATTGACCATATCCATATTGCCTGTATTATCCGCTCGATCAGGTATTTCCATTTGCCATAATAAAGGTTTGCTGGATACACTTAACTCTTCTGGAAGCATGTTATCATCAGGCATCAAATCTTCATTGTTATCATTAAGCATTATAGGATCCATATGGCCAAGATCACTGTCTAGACTCAATGAATCTTTCTGTAACAAGAACATGACACATTTCTCTGTAATAAAAATTGTATGGAACAATACGCTGGCTGTCACCCGATTATCAGCTGATAATTCAGCCTCGGCGATACGAATGTACTTACCTTTTCATTTCGTAATAGCGAAAAGGCACAATACGTCAACGACAGAGCGAAGATGAGTCCAAGAACGACTCGTCGTCTGATTAATCTAATCAGACTCGCGCAGCTTCCAGGCATCCTTCCTGATGTTTTGGTAAACAGCTCCTCAAAGCAGCTTGGAATTCTCCACGCCCGCAATCACCGAACATAGTACTTGCGTGATCATCGTATCGTAAAAAATTCACGAGTGTACGATCGCGAGAAGGATTAGCGATCGCGAAGAGAACATTGAAATGCAATCTTAAATTCACAGATTCGTGGAAGAGAAATACAAAGAGAGAGAGAGAGAGGTTATATTGTTGTTATCTTGGATACCACAAGCATTATTTTGTTGAGCCTTTGCACGCTACCGATGCTTCATTATTTCAATAAGAAATGCACGAAAACGGTTTCGATTACCGTAAAATTCAACGCATTTTTGTTAAAATATTATCGCATGAGAAAGCAAGTAAACAAAGCACAAGGTTTTTGCACTCAGATGATTCTTCGCTTTCTTTCTTTCTCCAACGCCTAATTTATCTCGTTTCCAGTTTCCAGTAGAGAAAGTTCTAAAGTGCAATATTATGACAGTTCGTTTTGCTGCACTTTTCATATATTATCAAAAGCAAAATCACATTATACGTGCGTTTAAATTAACTGCATTTTATTATATTTAAAATATAAAACAGAATGAGATATCAGCGATGTATGATATCAGAGAGAAGCCTGAGAGGGGCCACGCCACCGTTTTCGAAAGATGCTTTTTCTAGCTAATGCAATAGCGCCAACTGGATCCATTTTAGAGCCGGCGGAATTACATGGTCAGGTTCACTTTTCGGTGTCACGGTAAAACGGCCAGTTGGTGCGTGTCCGTGCTAAAACCATAATTGTGGATAAAAAAAGGGAGAAATATTATGAATTTATTAATATTTTATTAGTTGCGCGTGATGTTTTGTCATTTTAATATATACAACGGCCAGCAATAATAAGTTATTATTGAATTACTTTTATGTACATATACACGTATGTGAAATGAAAAATAAATTTCCTTCGGTCAATTTTCTTAATAATTTTTTCCCTATTTTTTAAGTATAACAGGTAGAAGATATTTACAATAAATTAAATAAATGCTTTCGCGTAGAAGATATTTACAATAAATCAAATAAACGTTTTCACTTTTTTCTTATTCTCGAAACAAAATTATCAAGGTGCTATATCATTTGACTTTTCAACGATCTAGATATAATTTAAATTAAGACCGTACTATAAAATGATCGAATCGTAAAATCCATTAATTAACATAACGATAACCTCCGTGATACATTAATCGTTTAATAAATATTTGATATTAATAAATAAATTAATTAATAAATATTATAAATTGATCCATATTAATTAATTATTAATTATATTATTTAATTAATTTTTTAATTTTTAAATTTAGTTGGATGCACTAATGCGCACCGATGCACATTAAAAGCGATTATATACAAATTTATATAAACATAAGTAATTAGAATAATAAGATAATTAATACTACAAGTCTTTTGAAAATAAACACATATAACATAAATACGCTCCACTTAAAGCTATTTTCGCTCGAAGAAAAAGATTTTTCACCCTCATTTATCCTCTAAACGCTTCGGAGCGAAAATAGTGTCAAACGGAGCGCATTTATTGAATATATAAAAACTTTTATAAAATTTTTATATTTCTTATATTTTTGAACGTAATTCTATTTGATTAATAAGATTTCTGCAAATGAAATGACAAAAAAACGCGACATTATTTGGATAAATTGTAATTAGATACAAATTTAAAAATCAGATAAAAAATTATGTTCCTTATCTAAATAAAAATTATTCGGATTATATCGTATTTGATGTCATTTTAATCGTAAAAATCTCATT
>NW_021851133.1:0-276 GCF_003651465.1 Formica exsecta
CACAGCCGTTCTTCGAGCTGTAACTTCACGCGTTAATAAAATTTGGTTTTTGTTTATACTTATATATTTTGTGTATTACGCATTTGTAAAATGTGATTCTTTATGAATAAATGTGATTCTTTATGAATAAATACTATATATTAAACGAAGCGTTGATTTTTTTCGCTTCTCTTTCCTTCTTCGATATCCTCTCGCTCTCGCGCAATCTTTCTTTCGTAGTAAGCGTTGGCCCTCTCTTATCGCGGAAGGATACGCGCTCGCGATAAAAATAGTATT
>NW_021851134.1:0-1665 GCF_003651465.1 Formica exsecta
CACCGAACAATCTATAACTATAAGCTGCGAAAACCAAGAAGAAAAAAGAATAAAAATTTCTAGAACAGGACGAATTACATTAATAAATAACTGCAAATTAGTAACGGCCGATATGATAATAAAAACTTCGGGAGTAATAGATACTACCTATCTCCCAACATATTTGCCGGAATATAATATATCAAACTTAAAATTCGACCTAAGTAACACGTCAATAAAACCTAATGTAGTAAAATTAAAGAAAATAATACAAAGTCCAAACGAATTAATGGATTTAAGCACTAGACTGCAGGAGATAACAAAAGAATTAGGTAAAACTAACAATTATCCATTCTTACAAAAGCAAGTTATATACCCAATATCAGGCAGCTTTGCAATACTTATAATAAGTATCATAGTAATAATATTAAAGCGAGCCCACAAAAATTGTAAACGTACACCACACATAGAATAAGAAAGAATTGTAAACAGAGTCTCACATACAGTTTCAAATAGAAAACGTCACTACCCTTCCGTTTTCTCCTCCAAAGGGGGAGGGATGTCGTAACTCGAAATCGAATAACGTAATTACGACCTACGAAAGTAACAATATAACAAAAAAACAATATAAAAAAATAATATAACAAAATTAAATTTAAAAAAAACGTTTTTTTTTAAAAAAAATCACTCCCGACTGCTGCCAACAAAAGCCCAACATCTAAATATTAAAAAAACATTTTAAAAAATATAATATAAAAATAAAATAAAAAAATTTGCTTAGAAAAGTTTGAAATAATATCTATTATTATATTATTATTATTACATATTTAGTATAATATAAAGTATAAGAAATCACACAAATAACTTTATTTGAAGTATTATTTATTGTTAATTTGAATTTATTCTTATAACATGTTTATTTAATTATTAATTATTGTTTATACTTTTTGCACGGAATCTCTGCCTCGTGTTTCTCGACACTCGGAGTCCCAACTCCTAAGACGAACCGAACCCTTGGATCATCCCCAAAAATCCCGTTGTACCCGGAGAAGCACAACATATCAAACAAAAAGGGCTATTATACACAAATTGACATAGCTGCATCAAATAGACGTCAATAACACCGTCTGGACCATGAGCATGTTATGTAAATCAATATATTGACTTAATGCTCGATGCTCGTTGATTCAGACAGTTTGCTATGCATATACAGCTATGTCAATTTGTGTGCAAACGTGTCCAAAGTCACGCAGAATAGAATAATGAGGGTTAATGAAAATTCATATAACCGCTTTTTTTAGCAAATAATACATGAAAGTGTATCTCTTTTCGATTGTTGAAACAATTTTGTTTAATGATTTGTTTCTTTTTTACAATAAGCTAGTTAACTTCTCAAATTAAATTACTTTTTTCTTAACACGATTTTTTTTTAAATTTATTTGTTTCAATAACGTTTGTTTAACTCCAAAAATATAAATATTATAAATATTGTATTTTTATGGTCATAGAAATTATATAAATTCTTGTACTTAAACTTTTGTTGAATTTTTTTAATAATTTGGTTATTGTTACATTTTTTAACGCGAACAAATTCTGGAGAATATAATGTTATAATTAACCTACATTACCTGGGTAATATCGTATATAGTTATATAATGGATATATGTACAATTAAAATTATATATC
>NW_021851135.1:0-843 GCF_003651465.1 Formica exsecta
GAGAAGCCTAGCAACACACTTTTGTAAGACGAGCTATCTTGTACCTGACAATTTTAAAATTTTACGCGATTCTACGCCAAAATATTCTTGAAATTCACGCAATATAGCACATCTTGTTTCACTACCAGAGATATAAGTGGTAACAGAGTGTATTAAATTTTCACATGATTTCGGCAATTTTGAACAAGCTTTACTCGCGATAAGTGCAGAGGAATGGCATATACATTTTAATACTATGAGAGACGGTATCTCTTTTTTTAATCTACTTATAAAAGAATCGCGAATTCCAATCATTACTGACGCGTTATCACAAGCCATTCCTATAATATTATTTAAAGGAATTTACTTATGAAACAATGTTCAAATGCAGAATAAAGTTTCTCTGCAGAACAATCTGTAGCATCTAATCGTATTAATTCTAAAAGTTCCGTTACACATTTTTTATTATTAGGCGACACATATTTAACAAGAACACAAAGTAATTTATAATTAGCAATATCCGTGCTTTCATCAATTAAAATAGAAAATTTTTGAGATTTTAAATTTTCGATCGTTTTTTCATTTTCTCTTTTAGCAATAACATTGTTTATAATTTTAGCGCACTTTATCCTGGACAATGCAAGATCATTTACTATTTGCGGATTGGAACAAATGTCTTTAATTAAAGGAACCATATGTTGTACTATTTGGAAAGCTATGTTATGTTCTGCAAAAAAAGCTGCTAATCTAATTTCGGCTGATTTAACTTTATTAATATGGTCCATATTTTTAATATAATGCGTGGCAGGTAATAAAGCAGATGGAGTTTCCGGATTGTTGTTAGGTTTCTTAATATTTTTTATA
>NW_021851136.1:0-442 GCF_003651465.1 Formica exsecta
ATGAGGTATTTAATATGCATGTTATCGTTTTACATCCAATAATTCTACTCAATCCACGCAATTAACATAAAAAAAGAGAAAAAAAAGACATGTGAAAAAAGAGCTTGCTATGCAACTGACAGTTGTTAAGTCGTCTCGTTGCCTAGGAATCCATGAACGACGGAAAGCGCAAACGCAAATCTCGCGAATTCTCGCATTACGCAATGCAATTGCATAACGATTGAGATGAAGAGATCGCGACGGCAGATGAAAAAAAAATAGAGAAAAAGAGCGAATATATGCAGCGAACCGATAGCATGCAGCATAATCTATTTCCAGAAAAAAGAAGGCGGAGTAGGAGAGATTACAAACGCGAGCGAGAATGGTGACGCGGCTTTATCGCGATCCCACTATCGTACGGTTACGTCTTCGACAACAATGTATTCCTCGTTTAGACAGGGTG
>NW_021851137.1:0-476 GCF_003651465.1 Formica exsecta
CATTAGCCTTTTCGGGGGACCTTCGCGCACATGATCTGATTAGAAGAGTCTTACTTCCTTATAATTATTATTGTCAACGTTGATGCAGTTGTGTTTATTAAATCTTTCGTCAAGGAGATTTTATCGTTATTGGTCCAGTTGTACTTGTCCGTTAGAAAATTATTATCAGTATTATTGCAGCTGCGTTTATTAAACATTTCGTTAAAAGTTCTTGTTATCTCCTTGTTCTCCCGCCGGAAATTTGCAAGGGGTAGCTATTTTTTTTTATTTATCTCGAGGAGACCGGCATGGTTTCCATGGGATCGTCCCGATTGCGCACATTACCGATCGGACACGACAATATTTCCCGATCGGACACAGACCCGATCGGACACAGTCCCGATGCTTGTGCGCGTGTCTTTGGCGCTTTTTTCACTTTTTTTAAAAAAGGATAATTTTTTAGCAGTTATATCATTCCTTTTTTTTAATGTGTCATA
>NW_021851138.1:0-1503 GCF_003651465.1 Formica exsecta
TCTCCAATCTCAATATTTATCTGCTTCTTCCTGATTGGTTAAATTTCAATCTTCAATCTTTAAACTCAATCTTCAATGCGTAGTCTGATACGGGCTTAAAGCCCGTATCAGACTATGCATTGAAAATTGAAGATTGAAGATTAAAGATTGGAATTTAACTAAACAGAACAAAAAGGACTAAAATTTCTTTATTCTGATTTGTCAAATTTCAATCTTGAATCTTGAATCTCAATCTTCAATGCATAGTCTGATACGGGCATTACGCGCGCGATCGGCGGCTCGGCCGTCGAGCCTCGAGCGGTAGTGGGGGGACCGTAGGCGTTGCTTCACATATCGGCCCGAAAAGGGCAACTATCTCCGAGCACTGCAGTAGCCAATCAATTTTTTGCTCTAATGGAAAAATTGTAAGTTGATTAGCTACTGCGTCGCTTTTTGCTGCGCGGCAAGCGTTTCCGCATTCTGTGTGTAGAAGCCACCTCTGTATACTTAGCAGATAAATTAATATTTCTTATTTTTTATTATTGCAATTGTTTGGGCAAATTTAGGAATATATTCTCATAGTTTAGGAAATAATAATTTATTTATAATAAATGAAAATTAATTGAGCGCCCTAACTGCACATGATATCATTCGAATATTCTATACTCATACTGTGAACGTACGTTACAGATATAATATACTGAGAACATTCTGTAACATCACTTATAGTATCCCAGTCAGCAAAGTCTGTTCGAATAGATTTTACCAAACGTCTGCTACAAATTTTTGTCAGCAGAAAAACTGCAGATTGTATACAAAGTCTGTTATATCAGATAATGATAGCGGAATGTCAGCAGAAATATTACAGAACTTGTTGACATAATTTGACAGCAAATCAGTAGCAGAAACCGAGCAGGATTTGCACAGAATTATCATAGCAGATTGGCAGCAGAAACCAAGCAGGATCTGCGCAATGCAGTTTGATGCCAGATTGGCGGCAGAAACCGCGCAAGATCTGCGCGCGCGCAATCTGACGACAAATTGGCAACAGAAATCGAACAGAATATGCAGCTTTTAGCTATTTATATAATTTATTGAAATAGTATATTTTATTCGCTTACCGCTATGCGGCGCACTATTCACTTTGTATACTCGTATTCAAGTTCTTGTCATGAACATATATAAAGCCTGCAAAATGGGGCTAATAATATATGTAATATACAGGGTGTCCCAAAGCACCCTTGACAACGCTTGTGAGCAGGTAGAGCACAGCAAACTGAACAGAAAGGTCCTGTACCATTTTTTTCTATAACGCTTAATAAAGAAGTTATTATTGAGTAAAGTCTGGCCAATCAGCGCCGACCTTTAGCCGCGCGCCTGGTAGTGTGCGTGAGCGCTCCGTCGCTACTACGGCGACCACTAACAGACAGGCGGTTTACTAACGTGCGTCCGGCTAAAAGTCGGCGCTGATTGACCAGGCTTTACTCAATAATAACTCCTTTATTAAGCGTTATATAAAAAAAT
>NW_021851139.1:0-681 GCF_003651465.1 Formica exsecta
CGTCAGTGAGCCCCGCGCTGCGAAGTGTGCGCCGCCGCACACTACGAGGCGCGCGGGGCTCACTGACGTGCGCCCGGCTAGAAGTCGCCGATGATTGATCGGACTTTACTCAATAATAACTCCTTTATGAAGCGTTATGGAAAAAAATGTTACAGGACTTTTCTGTTCAGATTACTGTGCTCTACCCGCTCACGAGCGTTGGCACAATCTTTACCGGACACCCTGTATATACACAAGTCAATCATCGCCGATCTTTAGCCGGGCGCACGTCGGTGAGCCGCGCGCCTGGTAGTGTGCGTGAGCGCTCAGCTGTTACAGCTATAGCGCGGTTCACCGACTCGCGCCCGGTAGTGTGTGCGCGCGCGTGTGTGTACACACAGTGTATACAGGGTGTCCCATAATTCGCGGATCACCCGCCATGTGCAGGTAGAGCACATGAAACCGAGAAAGAAAGTCCTTTACCATTTTGCGATTTTCGTAAAAATTATTAAGAAATTAATTTAAAAAAATGGGCCAATCACAAGCGCGCGGCGAGAAGAGACTTCCTACTCAAGCGTCGCTAGTTGCGCGGCGAAGCGGTGGGAGGGGCGCTGTATTCTCTCTCTCTCTCTCACTCTATCTTTCTCTTTCTCGCGAGCGCGGCATAGGAAGCAGAGTTGGGCAAAAATCTAATTAACAATT
>NW_021851140.1:0-747 GCF_003651465.1 Formica exsecta
TCCGTCATCTAAGATTAGCTGGGATAGACGAGGACTCGTAACTATGGACGGCTCTGTCATAGCGGGTTCGAATATCGCGGAACTTATAAACGATGCGATACATGAGAGAAAAACAGTAAAAGCAACCGGAAGAATTCAGTTTGCCCGATTGCTGCACGATATAGCTACTCCCTCCAATCTCATAGGAAATCGTGATTTATTACATACGTTCGCGCGATCACACCGTATTAAAATCGTGTTACCGCGCGGAAGTTCCACTCCGAAAACTTCAGAGCTATAATGATGGTTATTCATATCTATTAACGGTTATCAACGTACTTAGTAAATTCGTTTGGGTAGAACCTTTACGCGACAAAACAGGTGCCTGCGTGGTAAAAGCCTTTCAACGTATATTCTCGAGAAATAAAGAGCGCCTACCCGTATATCTGACCGCAGACCGACAAAGGTAAAGAATTTATTGCTCGGCATGTACAAAATTTCTTAAAAGAAAAAGATATTCGGTTTCGCGTAACTCGTAATCCCGATATTAAAGCAGCTATAGTGGAACGTTTTAATAGAACGCTCAAGGAACGAATGTGGCGATATTTTACGCACAAAAATACGCGACGCTACATCGATGTTTTGCAGGATATCGTTCGTGCTTACAATCATACCCGGCATTCCACCATCAAAATGCAACCTGCAGTCGTTACGAGGGAAAATGCGCGAATCGCGCGTGAAAATATGAATCGTCGCTGGAACGACAAC
>NW_021851140.1:1070-6515 GCF_003651465.1 Formica exsecta
AGGTCGCGGTAACAATAAACAATTATTAGTTAGTTGGCAAGGATATCCTTCAAAATTCGATTCTTGGATACCCGCTTCAAGTTTAAAATTTTTGAATTAAAAATGAGGGAGGGAGGATTTTATATGATTCTCCCGAGTAATAGCAGCATGCGTTTTTTTCCGGAGAATAAAACCACGTGTTTTACCACTGAATTACCTCAACGTATAGACTTGCAGGGACGTTGGGAAGTAGCGCTCACGGAGATTCAATTTCCGACTAGCTTTCTTCATATACGTCCTGAAGAAGGAATCATAAAATTTATCAATATTCAAGAATCCACGATAGGTTCTCAAAAAAAGAAAATCAACGCTAGGAAATCCGAAATACCATCGGGTATTTACTCAAGTTTGCACGATATTATAGAAGTTGTGAATTACTCTGCAAAATCCGTGGGTTTGCATATCCATTGGATATTTGGAGCTATTATCGGACGCAAAATTACTATGAAACTTTCCTTCGACATTATCAAATGGTTCATTATGTAAATTTTTCCGAAAAACTTTGCCGAATACTCGGCTTCGATACGCGCAATAAGCTCAATGCTAGCGTAGTGGATCATTTACCGTTATGGCTCTTAAATGAAACCGACTTCAATATACAGAATGACGACGAGAAGCATGGTAAAATTGAAAATAATACCGGTACATCAGGCGCTTTACCTTCCTGGATTTATGACGATGTTGAAATTTATACATCGCCATTTTACGTATTTCCGAGCGAACGCGTAATAATAGCCGCCGAACCAGCTAGTTTGTTGCGCGATATCCCCGACAAGCTCTTTGTCTATTGCGATATTTGCGAACCCTATATTACTGGCGATGTACAGTCTCCTCTTTTGCGAATAGTCGCACTCGATATTGGAAATGATTACGCGTTCGCGTCTACTCAAATAAAGCATTTCTCGCACACTCAATACATTGCCCTGCGTCAAACGTCTTTTCGCACAATCGAGATAGATATAAGAGATCAACTAGGACAGAGTATACCATTCGAATTTGGAACGCTGACAGTGACATTACACTTTAGGCGTATCGAGTAGATAACATAATAATAATTAGAGACCGCGATAAAAAATTAAACTTTAATGGATTATTATTCGACGTATTACGACGAGTTACAAAACGGCGGCAGTCGCGGCGGTGGAATTCCGCGAGTTTTCGTCGGATCGCCCTATCAACGAGGTCACGGTATTGGTAGTTTTCTCGGAGGATTGTTCAGACGAGTACTACCTTATTTAACCAGAGGCGTACGGACTATCGCTCATTTCGCAAAATGGATGTACGGTGGAAACATCCTTGGACGTCGATCGTCTGCGGGCTTACGGGATGCGGAAAAACAGTTTTCGTGAAAACGTTTCTTTGTCATTTATCCGTCATGTCAGATGTTCGATTCGAGAGAATTTTATTTTATTACGCCGAGTGGCAAGATGCGTATCAACGTTTACAATGCGCCACGAGTGAAAAAGAAGAAGAAGAGAAAAGAACACAAAAAACCGGTTACGATAATAATGCTTTGATAAAATCGAAGAAAAATATCATCGAATTTCGCGAGGGGTTACCGCGGAAGATTATTCCAACGATGCGCTTTCGCCAAAATTAATAATAATTGACGATCTTATGAGGGAATCTTCGTCGTGCGACGCTATCGTAGATCTGTTCACCAAAGGAAGTCATCATAAAAATCTCAGTGCTATACTCATCTCGCAAAATCTCTTTCATCAAGGTCGCGGACAGCGCGACATATCTCTCAACGCGAATTACATAGTAGTTTTCAAAAATCCACGCAATCGCGCTCAAATACGTCATCTAGCGCGTCAAGTATATCCCGACGATCCAAAATTTATGGAAGAAGCGTACTATGACGCTACATCGAGATCTTTATCTTATCTTACGGGTATTTATTGCTCGATTTAAAACAATCGACTCCAGACGAATATCGCTTTCGTACGTGCATCTTTCCCGACGATACTCTGCATTACGCTTACATTCCGCGCAGATCGAACAATAGAAGTGGGGGTGTATAAAAGGTGCAAAATTCGTGTTCGCAACTTGTCAGTCGAGTGATTACAGCGTAATGGTGAAAAAAGAAGAGACTGATAAAAAATTGATGACATCGAATAGAGCAATAAAGAATGCTAGAGGATCTATCGGTGAGAGAAACATATGTCTTTTAAAAACTTTGTGTCAATCGAAAAAAAATCAAAGAACAGCATTCTTACGAGCCGCCGACAATAAACTCAAAGTGCATTCAAGAGTGCATTTTCAATACGCTCGAGGGTAACGTACCGCTTCAGTGTAACGTCAAAAAGCGATTAGCCAAACATAAAACGATCCTGCGACGTGTTGCGGCAAAACAAGGTAATTGGAAGATAAAGAGAAAACTGTTAGTACAGAGAGGTGGATTTTTACCCTATCTTTATTGGATTATGATGCCCCCGCATTCATTTGGTGATTTACCAAGTAATGTAAGACATGAAAATAACTGGCTTACACGAAATTATCACGACATTGAATGGTTCGACGGTGAAGCTAATCCGAAATATTTTACATCGCAACTACGTGAAATAACAAGTGGCGACGACGACGACGAGGACGACGACGAGGACGCCGAAAACGAAGACGACGAAAACGAGGAAAGCAGTAGCGCGTATGAGATTCCGCGCGATAAAAATGAAATAGAGAAAACAAATCTGCAAAAATCCGAGCGATCAATAGAAAAAGAAGAACAGAAATTTGAAAAATCTGAATTATCGTCGTTGATGTATAGAGTTGTCTCTACAAGCTCGAAGCAACTACTAACTCCACACAAGCCGACATTGAAAACTCAGCGTTACAAGCCGGCACGACCAAAGACGCACTACCGAAGGAGGTAAAAACCGAAGTTATTGAATATATAATACCGCTCGTTCGTTCGCCTCCGTACCAAAATAATGAACTCTCGCGAAATTCTACAAGCATTGCACCACATCAATGCCAGGCATGCGGGAGTTTATCCAGCCGACAAAGTCCCGAGGGTGTGGACGAGGTCGACTGCCATCGTCGCTAATACGGATGACCACAATCGACCTGGAGAACATTGAGTCGCCATCTTCCTCGACGAGCATGATACAGGCACATACTTCGACAGCTACGGAATACCACCCTTGCACCCCGGATTTCTCCACCGACTTCGTCGAAACTCCATCATCCATCGTTGGAATATTCAACAATTACAAGGAATTTTTTCTCAAACATGCGGACAATATAGTTGCGTATTTTTATATTATATGTGCAACGGTTATGATCTTAATCGGTTTCTTAGTCTTTTTACCGAAGATTGCGAACATAACGATCGCTTAATCGTACACTTATTTCGTAAAATTTTTCTTCGCGAAAAAAGAAACAAGTGAAACATTTTACTTTGCTATGCGTTGCCTTGTTTAATCATGTAATTCGAATTGTAATACGGTATAGACGATGTACTCCTATGTAATATTTTTAATTATATGTAATAAGAATATTGATTTTTATGTAAAATTAATATCAATAAATGTAGGATGTTTTTTTTTTTTTACTTCTTATTGTCCTTTTGGAAAACAGTAGGGGGATGATGTATAAATTCTGATTTCCCATGAAAAATCCAACATTAGTTTTTCACCTCTTGAAATTTTTTGTGTGTTAAGTTAAGTGAAGTCCGAGTGTGCGAAAATGTGTGTCGCTGATGTTTTAAGAAAAATCACATTATTGTGTGCTGTTGCTCTACCACGATTTGACGTCAAAAAATATCTCGACCGCATATCGGAGGAAGACAGCGAAAACAATTATCGCTTATTTAAAAAGGCCGCCAATAGCTGTTCAAGTGATGCATTGGCGATAGTATTTTGCTTGGGACATTTTGGCGGTGATGTCCGTCTATTAAATATAGCAGGTGAAATTATAACATACCGACTAGCTATGAAAAAAAAGGAGAATGAAGATATCGGCGGCTATATAGCCCATCTTCTAATGCATTACCATCGACAACGTGCGTTAGGTAAATATATTTCACTTATAATAATAACAATTACAAAAAATGTAGTAAATTTTTAATTTTTATTTTAATAAAATTTTTATTTTTGTTAAAAATAGATATGCTCGCCGTTTCAAATATCGGAGCCATGGCGAGAAAACGACCTGCAGAAGAGGCTATAGCAGGACCATCCCAAAGACCCCCCGACCAACCCATTGAAGTTATTACGTTATCGGGTAAATATTACTTTTTGGCGAAACGCGAAAATTTTATACATACATACATATACAGGGTGTCATAGACCACCCGTACACCCCTTTTCTTTCAAAAACGGTTAAGTTATAAGGAAAAGTTACTCAGGGTTATGTCCTTGACAACATATGTGAAGGTCAAAGTCATCGGTGAGGTGTAACCTAATATGCATATTTACCTTTGATTTTATGACAAATACTATTTCAAATTACAAATTCTCACAAACTGAATTGCTTCTAAGTGGCTAGTTAACTATTGATTTCATATTTAGTTTTTATTTCTTATTATTTAGGAAAAATATTTTATAAATTAATTTTTAGATATATACTTGGCGTATTTGTTTTACCTTTGTGAGGTCTTTTTAGTGGGATTTCACTGCTTTTAGTAATTATTCTTACTTTATATTAGTATATTAGTATAATAATAAATCACACGGGAGTTTCAGATATCTTTTAATAATTTTCGCGATCGTGTCTAACGACACATGGAGCTGTTGCCTACTCGCTGTCACTATATGAATGACAACAAAGTGAGACATTCCATACACAATATAATAGCGCTATATATGCCGCATACGGACACGCGTCTTTGTTTACTTATTTG
This sequence comes from Formica exsecta, assembly GCF_003651465.1. NCBI lineage: Eukaryota > Metazoa > Arthropoda > Insecta > Hymenoptera > Formicidae > Formica > Formica exsecta. The sequence goes on from NW_021851140.1 coordinate 5,953, forward strand.
GCGGTATGATCATGTGGCGTAATGGGGTATACATATACACATATTCGCTTTCTATCTCTCTCTGCCGCATTCTCTTCCGCTCCCCCCTCTCCCGCTTCCCCTCTCTCTAAGCCAATCAGAGCGCAGGGTCCCCTATGCCGGAGGGTTACTCTCTACAAATACTACATCTAATCCTTATTCTAATAAGATTTCAGCTAGCCCAGCATACTAGGACCCTGTCTGGAAATGTGGAGGACCCAGGTTCGAACCCCGCGAATTTCCATTCGCCCTGGAAAAAAAATAAAAAAATAATAAAATTTAAAAGGAAAAAATTTAAAATAAAAAATAAAAAAATAAAAAATTTTCTCGTAGACGTCCACGTGTCTCCTCCCCCTTTTAAAATAATTAAAATGATCTCGTAGACGTCCACGCATCCCCTCCCCCTTTTTTTAAATAATTAAAATTATCTCGTAGACGTCCACGAGTCCCCTCTTTTTTCCATAGGTACCTGTGGTGGGCGTGGCCAGACAGGAACACAGCAGGGGGCCGGGGTCGGTGGTGGGGGTTTGTTGTGTCTAGCTATA
>NW_021851140.1:15692-55204 GCF_003651465.1 Formica exsecta
CGCACATTTCTTTTGCGCACAGTTCGTTTGCACACTTTCCCATCCACACAACAATTATAGGGATCTCGTTTTGCGTTGTAAAGTATATGCGTGGACACAGTGGGCTCCGCTCCCCTTGATCGTGTATAACGACACATGGAGCTGTTGCCTACTCGCTGTCACTATATGAATGACAACAAAGTGAGACATTCCATACACAATATAATAGCGCTCTATATGCCGCATACCGACACGCGTCTTTGTTTACTTATTTGGCGATATGATCATGTGGCGTAAGAGCCGTGGCACATAGAAAAACTTAAGCAGTAAGACTTAAGACGTAATGGGGTGTACATATACACATATTCGCTCTCTCTCTCTCTCTCTCTCGCTCTCTCTCTCGCTCTCGCTCTCTCGCGCTCTCCAACTCTCTCTCTCCCCCTCTCTCCCTCTCCCTCTCTCTCTCTCTCGCTCTCGCGCGCTCTCCAACTCTTTCTCTCCCCCCTCTCTCCCTCTCCCTCTCTCTCTCTCTCTTAGTATAGAGCATTTACAGGAAATTGTTATGGGACTACCGAAAAAGAAAGGTACAGAGGAGGGAATAACTAGCGATATATTAAAGGCAGTATTTTGCGTAATAAAAGAGGAATTTGTTGATATAATAAATAATTCTTTGAAGGAAGGTTGCTGTCCAAAAGGTTGGAAAACGTCTACAATAATACCGATTCCAAAAGTAGAGAAAGCTAGAAAAGCAAGTGAATTTAGGCCTATAAATATGTTACCGTATACAGCGTTCTCTATCACTCCCTTGACGGTCTTCGGCCATCTTGTGAATACACGACGACCGGTCACTGGTCTCTATAATCGTTAGCGCCTTCTCTCTCATTCGGACATTGTGAGCTCGCGCGCGGTATACGGACCTCTCTTGCATTTTCGGATATTCTCATCGTCTGTCGGAACTTCTCTTTCTCTCTTGTGGGTCACGGAATCTAACAACATCACTCCCGTCCATAGCGATAGCAGAATATAGTTGGCCTCACCTTCGCGGGCTCCAGCTGGCGGATCCAGATTTCCTCACCCCCGGACCTATAAACTTGATCCTCGGTGCTGACTCCTACGGGCTGTTCATCCAGCCCGACATCATCAAAAGGTCTGAGGAGGAACCCATCGCTCAACGTACTATTTTCGGATGGATTGTTCTCGGCCCGACCTCGGCACATACTGCCTCAGTTCATAGTTCTCATCATGTCGCAGTAGATCATGAGCTTCACGACCTCCTCACGAAGTTCTGGATACAAGAAGAGGTCCCTTCATCCTCCACCACTCAGCTCAACCCTGACGAAGAGGAGTGTGAAACTCAATTCAAGGCCACGCATTCACGACATGAGCATCACGACCTCCTCACGAAGTTCTGGATACAAGAAGAGGTCCCTTCATCCTCCACCACTCAGCTCAACCCTGACGAAGAGGAGTGTGAAACTTAATTCAAGGCCACGCATTCACGAAATCGTGCGGGGCGTTATGTCGTACGGCTCCCTCTCAAATTACAGGCAAGTCAACTAGGGGAGTCACGGTCAACTGCCCAACGTTGCTTGCAGCGAACACTACGGCGCCTCTCAACGGACTCTATCTATCATAATCTGTACTCATCATTCATTCTGGAGTACGAAAAGCTCCAGCACATGGTCAGGGTCCCCCCTTCCTCTCCAGAGCCATCACCGGTGTTCTACCTCCCTCACCATGGAGTTCTCAAGGATGACAGCATTACCACAAAACTACGAGTGGTGTTTAACGGATCCAGCCTCACCAGTACGGGATCTTCTCTCAACGATATTCTGCACACGGGTGCAAAACTCCAAGCAGACATCTCAGATATCTTACTCTGGGTGCGACGACACCGGTACATCTTTATATCTTTATCCACCAAAATGTTCCGCCAAATTCAAGTTCATCCGGACGATTGGGATCTCCAACGGATCCTCTGGGTAGATGATCAGCTCAACATCATTCCGTACCAACTCACGACGGTCACATATGGCACCCGATCAGCTCCCTTCTTGGCTGTTCGCGTCCTCCTCCAACTAGTTGAAGACGAAGGTAGGAACTACCCCCTGGCGGTCTCTCCTCTTCTCAAGGGCAGGTATGTGGACGACATCTGTGGTGGTGCCGACACTCTCCCGGAGCTGACCTCCATCGCTCACCAACTAGTGAACCTCTGCAAGGCGGGCGGCTTTCCTCTGGCGAAGTGGCAGAGCAATCATCCTGAACTACTCCAGGCTCTTCGTACGGACATCACCGCCGCGACGCCGCACTCGTTTGATGACGCTCAAGGCAAAATTTTGGGACTCACATGGCATCCTCACTCTGATCAGTTCGTCTTCTCGTGCAAGGCCTCCAACCGGCCCGTTATCACCAAACGGACTATACTCTCAGAAGTAGCGCAAATATTTGATCCTCTGGGATTCCTATCTCCGGTAATCATCAGAGCTAAGGTGCTCATCCAGGAACTGTGGCTAGAAAAGGTCGGCTGGGATGACTGCCTCTCGCCGCAACTTCGACATCGGTGGACGCACTTACGTTCAGAGCTGTCTGACCTGACTTCCATCACGATTCCTCGGTGGCTGTCTCTCACGCCGTCAACCATGGTCGAGCTTCATGGATTCTCGGATGCTTCGCAACTCGCCATGGCGGCTGCGGTTTATATCAAGGTCATTTCTCATCCAACGGAGCCAATCATCACGCTAGTGTGCGCCAAAACCAAGGTCGCACCTCTCAAAAGGCTCACCATTCCCCGACTGGAACTCACGGCAGCGGTTCTACTCTCTCGTCTCATCAGCTATGTTCAACGAACACTAGAACTCGCGGAGATACCAATCTACTTGTGGACGGACTCTTCGGTATCGCTCACCTGGATAAACAGTCATCCCTCTCGCTGGAAAGACTTTGTTCGTAATCGAGTAGCGGCAATTCAAGAACGCGTACCTCAAGGACATTGGCGGTTTATTCCCGGCAAGGAGAACCCAGCCGACTGTGCTTCTCGCGGCCTCTCTTCCGCTCAACTCTCTCGGCATCATCTTTGGTGGAATGGTCCCTCATGGTTAGCACAGCCTCCTCAACATTGGCCAAGCATGGCATCTCAGCCGGATTCGGCGGCGACTCTTGAGGAACGGCCCGGTCTTCTTCTCACCTCCTCAACGGCAAAGCAACACCACCTCTGGGAACTCCTCTATCGTTACTCATCACTCATACGGCTTCTTCGGATCACTGCTCTCTGTCAACGGTGTTGCGCGATCCTCAAAGGTATACCACAGTCCTCTCTGGCCACCCCCCTCACACCTGCAGACCTCGAAAGTTCACGACTATATTGGATTCGGTCAGTCCAATTGGCTTACTTCTCATCTGAACTGACAATAATCTCAAGCGGACCACACTTGTCAAGGTCTCATCCTCTCGCCAAGTTTACGGCCTTCATCGATCATTCGGGCATCCTCAGAGTCGGAGGCCGACTCAGACAGTCTCAATTGGACCCTGAATGCAAGCACCCAGCCATCTTGCCACGGGATTCATATCTGTCTCAACTCATTATATCGGACGCTCATCTAAGGACTCTTCACGGCGGAACTCAGGTAACCTTGACATATCTTCGCCAGGCTTACTGGATCGTTGGTGGCCGAGCCCCAGTAAGATCTCACATTCTCCGCTGCGTTCGGTGTGCTCGACAACGTGGCGTAAGGGCACAGCAACTCATGGGTCAACTGCCATCATCTCGCATTTCGCCATCTCGTCCTTTCCTCAACACAGGGGTTGATTACGCCGGCCCTCTCACTCTCAAAACTTGACGAGGACGAGAGGCTAAGTGTCACAAAGGCTGGTTAGCCATCTTTGTTTGCTTCTCAACGTCGGCGGTTCATCTGGAGGCAGTGACAGACTACTCTACAGAGGGGTTCATCGCAGCATATCGGCGGTTAACGGGACGGCGAGGTATCTGCCAAACTCTATTTAGCGACTGTGGAACCAATTTTCTCGGGGCAGATACATCTCTTAGGCGGTTATTCAACGCCGGATCAAAGGAATTCTCGGAACTCGCTCAGCTACTAACTCATGACGGCACCACTTGGGTCTTTAATCCCCCGGCAGCCCCCCACTTCGGCGGTAAATGGGAGGCCGCAGTCAAATCGGTCAAGCATCACCTACGACGGACTATAGGCGAGACTGCCCTAACCTATGAAGAACTTACAACTCTTCTGGTCCAAATCGAGGCAGTCCTCAACTCTAGACCATTGTGCCCACTGTCAGATGACCCGGAAGACCTGGCAACTCTCACTCCCGGGCATTTCATCATCGGAGCAGCGCCAACAACAATTCCTGAGCCATCTCTCACCTCAGTGCCTCTCACAAGGCTGTCTCGGTGGCAGCTCATTCAGCAGCAACTCCAACACTTCTGGTCGCGTTGGTCAGCTGAATGTCTTCAACGTCAGCTCGCAATATCAAAATGGCATCATCCCTCCACGCAAATCAAGGTCGGCTCTCTTGTACTTCTCACGGATGAGAGATTCCCTCCATCAAAATGGCCTCTTGCTCGGGTCACACAACTTCATCTTGGTTCGGACGGTCTATGCAGAGTGGTCACCCTCAAGACGGCCACCACAGAACTCAAGCGGCCTATCACCAAGTTAGCAGTGCTTCCGATGACACCAGATCAACCCTCACTCACAAGGCAATCAACTACTGATCCGGCCTCACCATCATCAAGATCATAATTCTTCAACGCTGTTGTAGAAGGCGGGCGGAATGTTCAGGAAATATCGCTCCCTTTTCTCAATCTTTGCACCGGCATCTCACTTACTCTAGTCCTTCTCTCTAGCATTCTCTCTCTCTTCCTTTTTCCTCTTGTACGCGGCCGTGACCCAATCCCGCAGCCTGTCCTATCAATCTAACTAGTCTCGCGCAATGTTATCACCCAATCAAAAGCACGCTCTCAGGACCTTATCCGCGCTCCTGCGTCGATATCGACCCTTACGGAAATCCTCGATCATTCTGTGAGTACCGGTCTATCGTGACGCACGTTGCCTTTAGAACAGTTTTCGCTCTCTGAATATTCGGTTTAGATTCTCGTGGCTCTGCTCAAGTGAACTCTAATACGGTTGTCTCAAACGGTCATTGTCATCTCACCCCCTCACACCTGCAGATCTCGAAAATTCACGACTATATTGGATTCGGTCAGTCCAATTGGCTTACTTCTCATCTGAACTGACAATAATCTCAAGCGGAGCACACTTGTCAAGGTCTCATCCTCTCGCCAAGTTTACGGCCTTCATCGATCATTCGGGCATCCTCAGAGTCGGAGGCCGACTCAGACAGTCTCAATTGGACCCTGAATGCAAGCACCCAGCCATCTTGCCACGGGATTCATATCTGTCTCAACTCATTATATCGGACGCTCATCTAAGGACTCTTCACGGCGGAACTCAGCTTGATACAACATAGTAGCATTTATTTATTATTACAATATAAAGTATAAATATTAATAAATATGCAAAACATTTGAAAAAACAAATAGAAAAAGTGAGAACAACAGTATTATTGCAATTCTTAAAAGACATGATGATAGTTGCCGCACGCGCGCACGCACGCACGCACGCACACACGTATATATTTTTTAATATATTGATGTGATTAATATTTTAAAATATACTTTGCAAAAATATGAAATCCGTCTAAAAAACATCACAGATGTAAAAAAAGCGCTAAGTATATCTTTCTCCAATCAAAATAGTCCTTTATGAAAACGTCATCAAAAATATTATTTTTCGCTAAGTTTTTTTGGCACATGAAATTTTTTTACTTTAATTTTTTTAGCGGCAATTTTTTTGCGCATAAAATTTTTTGAATTTAATTATTTTTAACTTTAAAATTTTTTGCATTAAATTTTTTTGTATTTATATATTTAACCTTAATTTTTGAATTTTTATTTTTTAACTTAAAATTTTTTAATTTTCGAAATTTAATTTTTTGTCTCTTATATTTTCTTTTCTTGAATATACGTTTAAGTATATTTGAATTAAATAAATATGAATAATTATTTAGATATAAATAATTTATTATTTGTATATATGTATATAAATATTTTAAAAATATAATAATTATATGGGGGAGTCCCGTTTGCCTACATTCCCGATTGCCAACAGCTTCGTTTGCCTACAACATTTTGCCGACAGCTTCGATTGCCGACATTCCCGATTGCCTACAGAGCGATTGCCTACAAGCGTTATTGCGCATCACTTGATACATATCACCATAGATATATAGACTGGATTGAGCATTGCGAGATAAACAAACGCGCGCCCGCTGTAGAAAGAGAGGTACTATATGGGAGGCTTATGTTTGTCCCTTTTTCTAGCATCTCATTGGTGATTTTCTATATGGAAAAAGACAAAATCACCAATGAGATGCTAGGAAAAAAAACAAAATAGGCCTCCTATATAGTATCTCCCTTTCTACAACGAGCGCGTGTTTGTCTATCGCCACGCTCAGTCCATTCTATATGTATGTCTATGGTATATACACATAAATATATATATATATATATATATATATATATATATATAAATACAATTATATATACATATACATATATATAATTGTGTATATATGCTATATATATTATATATTACATATTTTTCCTTAAATTACAAAAATTTATGTGAAATTGTATACAGACGATCAATACATCTTTTTATACATATATAATTGTGTATATATGTATATATATTTAACACTTTTCCTTAAATTACAAAGATATCACATGTGTGTTTACCTGTGTGATGAAAGAGATAAACTGAAAGAGGGAAGGATGTTAAAATAATTTAAAGCACAAAATATATAATAACAAAACAAAATAAAACTTTCGCGCCCACAGCATAACCTTGTTATTACTGCAGATAGATACGTCGTTGCTAATGGTTATCATGGCCGCGCATGCGCGAGAAAACCCGGCCCGTCTCACAACACTGGGTGGACCTCGCTTTACAATCTAGCATGTACTTTATAAGTTGTACTTTATAAGTTGTACTTTATAAGTTGCTCCGTGCATGTACTTTGGTATAATTCAAACCTTTTTTGTTAATAACTTTTTAATAAGCAACGAGCGACGATTAAATTAGAAGAAAAAGTTACTCAGAATTATGTCCTTGACAACATATGTCAAGGTCAAGATCATTGGGGCTGGGTCCCCTATTCGCTATATTTACCTTAATTTTAATTGGAATAACAGCGCTAAGTTTTTTCCACATGGGATTTGTTTCGGTAGGCGTAAAATATGTTCGGCTATCTACGTCTATCGCTATTATCGGTTGGTTTACCTCTATGAATATAAACGTATTGTTAAATTTGTGCGTCGGTAGTGGGATTGCTTTTATTATTTCATACTCTGGGTATGTAATTAGTGGAAATTTTACAATTGTAAATATATTTGTATTATCGTAATATGCGCTAATTGTTAAGAACTTTTCGATTGTTCTCCAATTTTCTGCGGATATTTGAAATGGGAAGTGCGTTCCCTGCGGTATTGTGACGCGGTTTCCTTGAGGTTATCTAGAATGATTTCCATAAGTAATAATCTTATGTCGATTATCCCTCTTTTCGCGTTAGTCAGGTAGGCGATAATGTCCATAAGATCGTTTGTTAGATCTTTTATTATGGCATTTAATATAATAAAATGTTCGTCGAGATCTTCTCGTTGTCCGTAGCCGACTTCTGCTTGTAGCCAGATTTGTCGCATTTTTTCTGTTATATTCAGAAATTGTTCTTCGTTCTCTTGCAGAATTTTTTCAACGTTATTCACATGCGCAATCGTTGCGTTTAATATCTTGATTTGATTTTTCATTGCGTGCTGCAGCGTTTGCTGATTTTTTTCCATTAGATTTATTTGCTCTTTTATAATTTTTTCGTCATCTGCGTCCATTGTGCCGAAGTGTTTTGGCTATTGTACCTAGACCATCGATTAATCCTCGTCGTGTCTTCTTATGTGCTTGGTACACGATTTTTAGACGTTTCAGCAATTTTGCTGCTTGTCCTCTGTCCTTTTCTGCTATTTGTGGCAGGTTTCTTTCATTTCTTTCTGCAATGGTTTATCGTAGCATAAGGCTCTCGTTTGTGCCATATAATTTTCTAATTGTTTCTGTCGATGGTCCATTGCGGCGATAGCTAGTCTTACCACCATTTTCCAGGTAGATTCGATTTGGTTTATCTTGCCCATTTTTTCGAAGTGGATACCTGGTTCATATCTGAACTCTTTTATTTCGACTTGGGTATCAGGTTCGGTTTCCTTACAGATGCTCCATGCAATAAGACTCCTGTAATAGAAAGCTTTGTATTATATTATAATATTTTCTTAGAATCATTTGCGGTGCCTTCTTTTTTCTCTGGATGCATATGCAGCTATTTTTCGCTTTTATCTAGCCCTTTCCAGGCTTTTTGTTCGCTCTTCTGTTCAGTCTGCCTTCGGACGTTGTCTGTCTTCCTGGCGTTTAGCCATCGCTTTGTTTCGCGCTGTTTTGTTACCAATTAATGTTGTGTTGGTTTTTTCATGGCTCCGAATTCGAGTGAGTTTCGTTTCGCTGCGGAACAGAGTTCGGTGCGCGAAAGCGGTCGTCGCGCGGGGCAAGATCCGGAGGAGCACGACCATTTCGCTCGCTCCCTTCGGGATTAATTATCAGCGCCCGCGCTTGTTCGCGATGTCAATGCTCTGGGTCTTCCAGATTTAGTCATTGACCAAGACGTCGCTTTTATGCCCGGAGTTCCTTTGGACGCGCCGCTGCCCCATATTAATCGGGGTCGCGGGCTTGAGTTCCGGTAGGCTCCTCGTCCCGTGGGTCGCGGCGCCTTGGCGCGGGAACCTGGTCCCGTTGGTGCGGGTCGTGCCCGGTCGCCTCTTCTCCAGGCCCTGCGGGATTGGAACCTGGGTCACGGTGCTGGACGTGGAAGTGGAGGGCGTTAAGGTAAGAATTTTTTTATTTCTGTTTCTTCTATTTTTATTTTATTCGCGCATTTTTCTTTTTCTTTTTCTTCTTCTTCCTACTTTTTAATTTTCAATAAACGATTTTAATCGGTTTACGTGGACGCCTATGGTCTTCCTTCCCCTTTTTATTGTATAGTTCACTTCCGAATTCTTTTCGATTATCGTGTAGCGTCGCAGCCATAGGGAGTCCAATTACTTCGATCGTCCTCGGCGAACTGTTTCGTCGCACAGGAGGACTTTTTCTCCTACCATGAGCTTAATTTCTTTGCTTTTTTTATCGTAGTTTTCCTTTGTTTTCATTTTTTCGTTCTTTAGATGCTCTTTTGCAACTGTTGTGAGGCGCGTAATTTTTCTTTTATTTCTTGTGCGTAATCATCATATGTATACATGGGCTTAAATTAATTAGAAGAGTGTGAACCCTGTCGCGGTGTTGTTTTATATGTGAACATCGCGTAGGGAGTCCATTCGTCCCAATCCGTTTGATCGGCGTTTATATAATGTCGGAGGTATTCGGCTAGAGTACGGTGAGATCGTTCTAGCGCTCCGTTGCTTTCTGGATGATACGCGGTTGTTTGAATCTTTTCAATTTTCAACAATTTGCAAGTGTTCTTAAATATTTAACTTAAAAAATTTGTTCCTTGATCCGTTAATATCTTTTCTGGGATACCGTGCTCGAAAATTATTTTCGTCGCGAATTCTTTCGCAATTGTCGCGGCTTCTTGGTTCAGTATCGGAATTGCTTTATTAAATTTTGTTAAATTATCTTGGAAAGTTAAAATATATTTATTTCCATTGTTTGTAATAATTAATGGACCTACGATATCTAAATTTCTCGAAAGACTTATCGGCAGTATCCGTTATTATTAGCGGTGCTTTAATTTTCCGCGATAGTTTATTTTTCTGACAAAATTCGCATTTTGCTATATAATCTTCGACATCTTTTGTCAACCCTCGCCAATTGTGCATTAGACGAATTCGATTAATCGTGCGCTCTTTTTCTTAATGCCCTCCCCAGGTACATCGTGATATTCATATAGAATACGTCGCTTCTCGTCTTCCATGTATTCTCGCGTTATCTTCGTGTCATTGATCGACTTTGTTGATAGTTGCCACGTGTTGACTTAGCGCGTCAGCGTTTCTGTTCGCTGTCCCGGCCTTGTGTACGATCTCAGAGTCGTATTCTTCTAATTTCAATCTCCATCTGATTAATCGAGATCTGGGGTCGGTTACATTGAATAACCATACGAGCGATTTATGATCTGTAACTATCGTAAATTTTGTCCCGTATAAGTACGGTCGAAAATGTTTAACGGCCCATACTATTGCTAATAGTTCTTTTTCGGTCGTATTATAATTTTGTTCGGCCTTTGATAATACTCGACTGGCATATGCTATCGGTTGATCTTGGCCTATCTATCCTTGCGATAATATCGCTCCGATTGCATAATCTGATGCATCGGTCGTTACGATAAATTCTTTTTTGAAATCTGGGTATTTTAGTAAAGGTGCCGTCGTTAATTTTTCTTTAAGCATTTCAAATGCTTGTTGTTGTTCCTGCGTCCACTCGAATTTATTTTCCTTTTTTGTTAGCTTCGTTAGTGACTTCGCAATTTTTGAGAAATTCTCAATAAATTGTCTGTAATATCCGGCTAATCCTATAAAAGCTTGAATGTCTTTTACTTTCCTAGGCGTTGGAAAATTTTGTACGGCTTCCAATTTGGATGGATCCGGCGATATTCCGTTTTCTGTGATTATATGACCTAAGTATGTCACTTCTTTTCGTAGGAATTCGCATTTGTCCGGCTGTAATTTCAGATTGTTTTCTCGCAATCTTCGTAGGACTTCGATGAGTCTCTTGTTATGATCTTGTAGGCTGGCTCCGTAGATTACGATGTCATCCAAATATACTAGGCATTTTATTCCTTGTATGCCTATCAGTATTGAGTTCATTAGCCTTTGAAATGTGGCTGGCGCATTTTTTAATCCAAAGGGCATTCTATTGTATTCGTAATGCCCGTGAGGTGTGGAAAAAGCAGTTTTGCATTTGTCGCCTTCTTCCATCGGAATTTGGTGGTATCCGGATGCTAAATCCAGAGTTGTAAAGTACTTGGCGTTTCCAAATTGATCCAATATATCCGTTATATTCGGTAAGGGAAATGAATCTCCTATAGTTAGATCATTTAATTTTCTAAAATCTACGACTACCCGTAATTTCGGTTTTCCTGACGCATCGGCTTTCTTAGGGACTACCAATAACGGTGCGTTCCATTGGCTCATGCTTGGTCGGATTATTTTATTTTTTAACATTTCTCGGACTTGTCGATTTACTTCTTCTTTATGCTTCTCCGGCAGGCGGTAAGGCCGTACGTTGACCGGTGAGCTATCTGCTTGCGTTGCAATCTTATGCGCGACGGTATCTGTGCACGTCAGTGGTTCTCCTTCGATATGCATCACGTCGCTAAAATCCTTGCAGATTTCCATTATCATTTTCTTTTCTTCTTTATTTAAATGTTGTGTACGTAATAATCGTAATACTTTTTCACTACGCGGGATTACTTCCTCTTTATTTGGCGTTCGTATTACGTTAATTTCTTCTGTTTCACTTCGTTCGATTTCCTCTACACTTACTTGCGGCATTAACATTTCGATTATGTTATCCGTTGTATTTAGAATGCTTGCTGCACATATGTAATTCGTAGGTTCTACTAGGCAATTACCTATAAATATTCCTGGTATTGTTTCTTCTGCCTTTATCACGCCTATCGTGTTCTTATCAGTAGCGACCTGTATTATAGTTTCGCTACGTGGTTTCAATGTCACTTTTAGATAGGGATAAAGCTTTAAGATATGCTGTCCTACCTTTAATTGCTTTGTTTTATAATTGCAAGTGGCTTGATGTTTTCGTAGGAAATCAACGCCTAGTATTCCGTCATATTCTATCGGAAAGTCATCCTTAACAACGTACATAGTATGCTTGATTCGGCGCTTTTCCAGAGTTATTGTCGCCTTAAATTTTCCAATTGTACATATTTTATGTCCCGTTACGCCGGTGAGCGTTATCTTTTCTTCTTTTATTAACGTTTCGCCTTTTAAATGTTTCACTTTAATTAGTGATATTGCGGCTCCTGTATCGAATAGCAAATTTATTTTTTCGCGTTTCGCTTCTCAATATCGCTCCGATTGCATAATCTGATGCATCGGTCGTTACGATGAATTCTTTGTCGAAATCTGGATATTTTAATAAGGGTTCCGTCGTTAATTTTTCTTTAAGCATTTCAAATGCTTGTTGTTGTTCCTGCGTCCACTCGAATTTATTTTCCTTTTTTGTTAGCTTCGTTAGTGACTTCGCAATTTTTGAGAAATTCTCAATAAATTGTCTGTAATATCCGGCTAATCCTATAAAAGCTTGAATGTCTTTTACTTTCCTAGGCGTTGGAAAATTTTGTACGGCTTCCAATTTGGATGGATCCGGCGATATTCCGTTTTCTGTAATTATATGACCTAAGTCTGTCACTTCTTTTCGTAGGAATTCGCATTTGTCCGGCTGTAACTTCAGATTGTTTTCTCGCAATCTTCGTAAGACTTCGATGAGTCTCTTGTTATGGTCTTCTAAGCTGGCTCCGTAGATTACGATGTCATCTAAATATACTAGACATTTTATTCTTTGCATGCCTGTCAGCATTGAATTCATTAGCCTTTGAAATGTGGCTGGCGCATTTTTTAATCCGAAGAGCATTCTATTGTACTCGTAATGCCCGTAAGATGTAGAAAAAGCAGTTTTGCATTTGTCACCTTCTTCCATCGAAATTTGGTGGTATCCAGATGCTAAATCTAGAGTTGTAAAATACTTAGCGTTACCAAGCTGATCTAATATATCCGTTATATTTGGTAAGGGAAATGAATCTCCTATAGTTAGATCATCCAATTTTCTGAAATCTACGACTACTCGTAATTTCGGTTTTCCTGACGCATCGGCTTTCTTAGGGACTACCAATAACAGTGCGTTCCATTGGCTCGTGCTTGGTCGGATTATTTTATTTTTTAACATTTCTCGGACTTGTCGATTTACTTCTTCTTTATGCTTCTCCGGCAGGCGGTAAGGCCGTACGTTGACCGGTGAGCTATCTGCTTGCGTTGCAATCTTATGCGCGACGGTATCTGTGCACGTCAGTGGTTCTCCTTCGATATGCATCACGTCGCTAAAATCCTTGCAGATTTCCATTATCATTTTCTTTCCTTCTTTATTTAAATGTTCCAATAAATCCCACCGCTGCCACCAATTAATGTTGTGTACGTAATAATCGTAATACTTTTTCACTACGCGGGATTACTTACTTTTTATTTGGCGTTTGTATTACGTTAATTTCTTCTGTTTCACTTCGTTCGATTTCCTCTACACTTACTTGCGGCATTAACATTTCGATTATGTTATCCGTTGTATTTAGAATGCTTGCTGCACATATGTAATTCGTAGGTTCTACTAGGCAATTACCTATAAATATTCCTGGTATTGTTTCTTCTGCCTTTATCACGCCTATCGTGTTCTTATCAGTAGCGACCTGTATTATAGTTTCGCTACGTGGTTTCAATGTCACTTTTAGATAGGGATAAAGCTTTAAGATATGCTGTCCTACCTTTAATTGCTTTGTTTTATAATTGCAAGTGGCTTGATGTTTTCGTAGGAAATCAACGCCTAGTATTCCGTCATATTCTATCGGAAAGTCATCCTTAACAACGTACATAGTATGCTTGATTCGGCGCTTTTCCAGAGTTATTGTCGCCTTAAATTTTCCAATTGTACATATTTTATGTCCCGTTACGCCGGTGAGCGTTATCTTTTCTTCTTTTATTAACGTTTCGCCTTTTAAATGTTTCACTTTAATTAGTGATATTGCGGCTCCTGTATCGAATAGCAAATTTATTTTTTCGCGTTTCGCTTCTCGCATTGGTAATGTGACAAGGTCCAATCCTGTCTGTATATGCGGCGTATTTTTAAAGTGTGATACTTGATATTCAATTGCAGGTCGGTGCGATTTTCTTTCGTTCCTTTCCTCCTCATCGCTACTTTGCGCGGAGTTAAATTTCTTTTTTCCTTGCTCGCTATTCTTGCGGTTTTTATTTTCCGGTCGCGAATTATATTGTTTGGTTCGGCTCGATTGATCTCTATTGGGTCGTGTTTGGTCGGATTATTTCATTTTTTAACATTTCTCGGACTTGTCGATTTACTTCTTCTTTATGTTTCTCCGGCCGGCGGTAAGGCCGTACGTTGACCGGTGAGCTATATCTGTTTGTGTTGCAATCTTATGCGCGACGATGTCTGTGCACGTCAGTGGTTCTCCTTCCAAATGCATCACGTCGCTAAAATCCTTGCAGATTTCAATTATCATTTTTTTTTCTTCTTTATTTAAATGTTGTGTACGTAATAATTGTAATACTTTTTCACTACGCGGGATTATTTCCTCTTTACTTGGCGTTCGTATTTCGTTGACTTCTTCTGTTCCACTCTGTTTGATTTCTTCTATAATTACTTGCGGCATCGGCAATTCGATGGTGTCGTCCGTAGTATTTAAAATGCTTGCTGCACATAGGTAATTAGGTTCTACTAGGCAATTACCTATAAATATTCCTGGTATTGTTTATTCTGCTTGTATCACGCCTATCATGTTCTTATCAGTAGCGACCTGTATTATTGATTCGCTACGTGATTTCAACGTCATTCTTAGATAGGGGTAAAGCTTTAGGATATACTGTCCTACCTTTAATTGTTTTGTTTTATAGTTGTAAGTGGCTTGATGTTTTCGTAGGAAATCAACTCCTAGTATTCTGTCATACTCTATCGGAAAATCATTTTTAACAACATACTAGGCGTGCTTGATTCGGCACTGTTCCAAAGTTATTGTCGCATTAAACTTTCCAATTGTATATATCCTATGTCCCGTTACGCCGGTAAGCATTATTTTGTCTTCTTCTATTAAAGTTTTGCCTTTCAAATGTTTCATCTTAATTAATGATATTGCGGCTTCTGTGTCAAATAGTAAATTTATTTTTCCGCGTTTTGTTTCTCGCATCGATAATGTGGCAAGGTCCAATCCTGTCTGTATGTGCGGCGTATTTTTAAAGTGTGAAACTTGATATTCGATTGCAGGTCGGTGCGACTTTTTTTCGTTCTTTTCCTCCTCATCGCTACTTTGCGTGGAGTTAAATTTCTTTTTTCCTTGCTCGTTACTCTTGCGATTTTTATTTTCCGATCATGAATTATATTGTTTGGTTCGGCTCGATTGATCTCTATTGGGTCGTCCGTGTAATAACCAACATTCTTTGCAATCGTGTCCAGATTTTTTGCAATAATTGCAATATTTATTTACCATATTTACGCGGGATTGTCTATCGGCAGTGAAAATCGGTTCGCGTATCGGCTAGTTCGGCAATCTCAGCCGTAATGCCCGGTTTTTCCGCATTTTTGGCATTGCACGTTTATTTTATTTTCCTGTTTGTAGGTCGGTGTGAAACTTATTTTGTTTCGCGTCGGCTTCAACTACGCTGAAGCGTAAGGCGGCAGTTCTTTTTGGGGCGGAAAATTTTTTAGGGCGGCGAGATTGTGATTTGGTGAGCATGTGGAAGTGGTAGGAATCTGTAAAATATTTCATGAATAATGAAAAACAAGTAGACATAGCTTTGGAAAGTTTTATAATGAACAATTTAATAACGAAGTGGTTTACGGCGAGATTTTCGGTTTGCGAAATCTTCAATAATGTCGTTGTATTTTATGCTCATCATAAGCTCGGTTTCGATGACCAAGATTGCCAATGAATTTACATGTTCTTCCTCCAACGATGACCGCAAGTACGTTTTTATTTGTTTTAAAGCGGAAAAGGATCGTTCTGCTGAGCAATTTATGGCGGCCATACACAAAGATATTCGCAAAGCTATATCGATGTTAAGGAACACTGATAACAAATTTTGGTCGCGTATAAGCGTACAAAGATCGATCAGTTTTAGTTTATCTTTTGAGTTAATTTTGTTAAGAAACTGGCGAAAGTGCACACATTCAATGGCAAATAAATCTTCTAGATCTTCGGCGTAATAATTATAAAGTTTCGTAGCTTCTTCGTGTATCGTGCTGTCCGACAAGTGAACGAGGTTTCTAATCAAATCGAAGCGTTTGAAGACATTTTTATACGCTGAATGCCGTTTCTCCAATTCAGCTCTGAAGCGATCTAATATCGCGTAGAAAGTTTCCACTCTGATCTTATTTTTTCCGGTCATGATGACCTCGTTCTCTTTCGATTCACCGAGTTGAAGCTTTTGTTTGCAGCTTTATTTGCTATCGAATTCGTACTCTTCTGGTATTATGCATTTGGCTTTCTTTACATACACTTCAAACATCTCATCACTTCTCAAGCTTTCTACGAAATCGATTAGCGAACGATAAAGCTCTACAGCGACTCCTATGTCGATATCTATACTTTGCAGCAGTTTACTCGTTGCATTAAATCGATCCAATAGGGAGTTCCAGAATACGGCTATAAACACTATTTCGAATTGGCCAAGCTGTTTTTGTACCATAGCAGCTTCGGATCGAGTTATCGCTTTTTCGTGAACATCTTCGATCATTATCGTCAAAGATTGCAATACACTATCCCAGTTCTTACACAAACTATCGCAAGCGTCATGGCGAGATGACCATCGAGTTCCATCGACTCGTTTTAAAACTTTCGTATTACTTTTGACATTTGATGATAAGAGGTCCCAACGTTAAGTAGACGCAGCGAAGAAAGTGTACAAACTTTGAAGAGTACTGAAAAACGATGCAGCTTCTGTGACACATCCCGCGGCACAGGCTCCAACCAAATTCAACGAATGGGCCGCACAAGGTACATAATCGGCAAGAGGATTCAATCGTTTCAACCGTGCTTGTAATCCTATGTAGATACCAGACATGTTGCTAGCATTATCGTATGATTGTCCTCTGCAGTTGCCTATGTCAATTTTTAACGATGCGAGCATAGAAGTTACAGCCATTTCAAGTTCTTCAGATTTATGTCCAACGTATGGTAGAAAACCAAGAAAGCGTTCGATCGAGCTACCATCTTCTTTTACATATCTAATAATAAAAGAGAGGTGGTCGATATGAGCTATGTCTGGCGTTGAGTCGACTAGTACTTCGATCGAGAAGTACTTGGCTGCTTGTATTTCGCTCACAATATATTTTTTACTTTTGATGCGATTAGATTGATGAACTCATTGCAAGTCGTTGAGGAGAGATATGAAGTTTTTCCACTACCAGGATTTCCACACTGTGCTATGTGCGTCGACAGGAACGGGTCAAACTCGGCGATCGTTTCCAAGATCATCATAAAATTGCCGTTTCTCAAAGAACCGAAACGTTCAGACGATCCTCGGAATGGAAGGCCGCGACTATCAAGGGCTTTTACGGCAACAATCACTCTTTTTAGTATATTTCTCCAATATTCGATTTCGTTCTTAACTTGTGTACAAAAACCGAAGTCAACTCTTCCTTCTGTGCGACTGCGCTTTATTAGCGCAATTTGACACTGGAGATGCTCTTTTGAATTTTCGTGCCCGCTCAATATTTTGTTCACGTTACTCCAGTCCTAAAAACCTTCTGTCATCAACTGAGAAGTTCCACCAAACAATCGGCACGATACGCAAAACAAAGCCTTTTTCACAGGATAATAAATCAAATATTTCCGCATCTGATTTTCTCCATTCGACAATCGTCGATAAAACGCGTTTTTTGAAAAAAATCAATCTTAGTTATCAAAACGAGTCTTCGACAACGAGAAATCGGCATGCAAATTTTGATTAATTTCCTTCGAAAGTAAATGATCCATTAAATTGTCGTTAATTCTCCATTCTGCGGGATCGTCACTCATCGAGCCTAAGCCTAAGCCATTTGCGTCTTCTGTAGTCAATTTTGACAGTGTGATCTCTTGTTTTTGTGACTGCTCTGATGTAGTGCTCGAACCATGGCTCAAAATACTGCAAATTTCACTTTTGGTTGTAGTTTGTACGTGGGCCTCGAGAATGGGCTTGTCAATATTCTTTTCATCACCCTGAGTGATTGGACGGAAAAACGTATGTAGCGTCTTTGTCTTTTCCAACAGCTCGTCTTCTTTCTTTCTTTTCTCTTTTCCAATCTTTTTATATTGATATCGACTTAGTCTTTTTCGACCATCACTCATTTTAATGCTGTACCCGTACCGACTACTGGGTCTGTAAATAAAGCTAGAATAACTGTTGCCTAAGTGCAGTAAAATAATGCACTCCGGTCTTCCTAAGAGTTTACGCGACTGACAAAATGCATTGCGCGATCACCGACAGTCGACAGTCTAAAGTGAGGAGCGCGCAGTGGAGTAATCTGATATCTGATAACAATGTCGTTCGTAATACACATGCGTGTCTTAAAACCACGTGTTCGGGAGTCGACCTCGACGAGATCGCCCGAATCTTGAGAAACGCTCATCGACCGATTTCCAAAATAGGATATTTTCGGCACCGAACGTTCGAGAATCTAGGTGTTTGTCACACTTTTTCTTTGTTATGATCACGCGATCACGCGTTGATCGGCTGATCGCGACGATGTTTATTCTCGCTCGTGTTTTTATTGCGGCTCTTACCGTTCAGATTTGTCGGTTGAATTCGCCGTTTAAATTTATCGATTAAATTCAACGTTTCAATCTTGAACACCACGCGTTGTTCCAAAATACGTATATCCGAAAATCCTTTATGCTATTTTTCTTTCGAATGCAGTATATTCCTGTTTTTATATAGAATGAGATTCATATATGTACATGTTAATCTGCAAACAATTTCCTTGCCGTAATCAATGCTAAAAATCAACGTCATCACTCTTCATTTATCATTCTGAAAAATGTTGAAAAACTGAATGGAGACAACATTTTTATTAGTTCCATTCTAATACATTATACATTATAGAAATATTTAATAATGAAACAGTTCAACAAAATGAGTTGATAATTAAAATTGATCTAAAGCCAAGTTTGAAGGGTGGCAAAATTTCAAATGCGTAGAGCGGCAAGTTTGGTAAATCCACTACTGCTTCGCGTGCCGGTCGCGGACGGTCCCTTAACCTTTTCTTCCGCATTGGCCGCTTCTATTGCTTCCTGATACGTAGCATATCCTCGCGATTGAACAATTGTTTTAATATTATCCTGCAATCCTATTTGGAAATTTTCTAAGGCTTGCTTTTGTATTATTTCCATTATTGCGCGTTTATTATCCACCGTATGATTGCGTCCTTCCATCATCGATTCGTATAGCTCCATAGCTAATTTGTCGGCTTTAAGTCCGTACGTTCGCGCGCTTTCTCCTGGTTTTTGTTTTAGCGTGTTGAATTCGATTTGTAGATGAGCCGTACTCTTTTTACTTGCGTAACAGACCTCTAATTCTTGTTTCAAATGTGTGAAATCTCGAATTTTACGCGTTTGAAAACTTAGTATCGCTCTGTCTTTTAATTTCGTGCATAATACCGCTCCTAATAGCGTTACTTCGTCTAACGGGTCGATGTGTTCTACCGCATAGGTAGTCGCGCTCAAAAATTCTTGCAGTTTATTTGGTGATCCGCCGAATTCCGGATTCATTCCGCGAGCCTTCTTTAATGACAAAAACCCGCGCCTTCTTCGATGTCGTACATCGCCGCGTAGGGACATTACAAAATACCGTTGTAAATAAAAATTATATATTTATTATAAATAAAAATTATATATAATTAAAGAAAAAATAGGCAAAACAACCAGCACGGTAAGAAAAGTGCAAAATTTGTTTATTAAAACTTATAAAAACATTCGCGGACGTTTCGGTCCCCTTTTTGGACCCTCCTCAGCGCGAAAATATAAATAAATAAGAACAATCAAAACCGAATTCCGGATTCATTCCGCGAGCCTTCTTTAATGACAAAAACCCGCGCCTTCTTCGATGTCGTACATCGCCGCGTAGGGACATTACAAAATACCGTTGTAAATAAAAATTATATATTTATTATAAATAAAAATTATAAATATAAATAAATAAGAACAATCAAAACGGTCTAACTATCATAACGGTCTATAACGCACGGAAAACGCTTTAAATAAGTGTAAAAATACAGTAAAACGCAGAACATGTCAATTATGTTAAAAATTAAACGGAAGTCAAAATGATGAAAATTAAACTGAGTATACGTCATCCGCAGGTTGTGTTTCTCCATTGCTCATAAACAGTAGAGATGTAAATCCAAACCATAATCAGTCAAGACAACTATCTCCATAACGTATGTCGTGAAAAAGAGCATGCATATCTGAACAATAAAAATTTTTAAATAGAGACACACATCTAACAGAGACATTTCAAAAGTAAAGACTTACATAGAGATAGATTAATCCGAAACATTGCTGAATGTCGCATTGTCACAATTGTCAAACATTTAAAATTAATAAATAATAAAACGCATGTGTACAAATTTAAAAATATAGCACACAAAATACCTAGACTATGTGTAACGCGTGCACAGTAGACGTAATGTGACCGGTACTAAGTTTAAACCAATTTAAAGAGCGAACAAATACAAATATATAAAATGTCTGTGTTATGTCTAGGGCATTGTATACAAACATTAGGAACCGCAAGTCAAACTTTCAGGAGCCTGTTTATCGCGTTGACATGAATAAAATGTAATCTATGATCCGTAATAACGGAGCCGATATGTTTCGTCGTATGTGATTACGGTGTTCATTAATTCTCGATTGTAATTGCCTGCTCGTTTGGCCAACATACGACGCATCGCAGTTATTACATTCCATTTTATAAACAATATTGCTGCAAATTGGTTTAGGCACAAGATCTTTTTGTATTTTAATTAAACGATGAAGTTTATTTAAACTAAAGTAAGAAAGTCTAACGTCCAAATCCTTTGTTATATTCTTAAATCGTTCAGAGATGGATGGGACATATGGAACCGTGAAAAATTTTTTTCTTATTGTATCCTTAGTCTCATCAAACGAGTTATGGTTGTTTTTATTATAATTAATAAATAAATATTTAAGTCTATCTTGAAGAGTCGTAAATATAAAATCTAATGGATAGTTATTGTTAAGTAAGATATTAATAATAAAATTTAAATTTGTAAAGATGCACCCCCCATCGTTACCCGGCAGTTGACCGCCGGAAGTCTGCCGCCCGGCGAACATCGGCCGAGGCGGTTAGCGCCCTTTTTAATATTTGTTAATACTGAACACGAGATATCGGAGATACCGTACAGCCGTTATACGACTGCCGTTACGGCCCGAACACCGAGAATTGCCGAGCGCCTCCGGAAAACACCGAGCACTCAAACCGCCGCGTTTTCTCGCCGCAGGGTAGCGGCGCGTTAACCGCTAATTACGAAATCCGAAAACAACGCATCGTTACCCTCACCAGAATAAACGACGCGGTTACCGTTAGATTCTCGGTATAAAAAGGCCGCCGAAATCCATCTCGGCACCAGACCGGTACCTGAAGCCTCTTGAGCCGTACGCTGGAGATACTTCGCTAGATCCGATCCTTAGACATTCTCAGAACACGACGAAACGTGAGGTTGTTACATCCGGTGTAATGATCCTTAGACATCCGGTGTAATGATCCTTAGACATTCTCAGAACACGACTCCACGATTCTTTTCTTTCATAGAACTCTTTCACTGATATAAAAAATTATGCTCTGGAACCTTTCTGCACACGACGTAAACAATAAACAAGGAGATATCTAGCAGGCGAGACTAATCTTTTAGAACGATAAAATTTTTTAACTATGAGACGGATCAATAAATATTCTGGGTCTGAGATCCACGTCAAAGGTTTGATAATTTGAGACGGATCAATAAATATTCCGGGACTAAGACCCACGTCAAAGGTTTGAAAATTCGAGACGGATCAATAAATATTCCGGGACTAAAACCCACGTCAAAGATTCGAAAATTTTAAACAAAGATAAGAGACCCTCGAACGCTAGAAATCTAGACCATGTGCGTACGGAAAACAAACATATGAATGAAATATTCAACTCTAAGGTCCGCGCGACGGGCTTAAGGATTTAAAACAAAGAACAAGGAGAGGGACACGGACGATGGTTTACAGATGAAACCAAAATCTGTAAGCAGAACTCGCGATACTTGACACCGCGTGCTCGCCTGCCAGACCACCCTCTTGTGTTATCTGTTTAAAATAAATTTCAACGGGAATAATAAAAATGTCAACTTAGCCGATCATAACGGACTCTCCAATAGGCTGGACTTAACTGCTAAAAACAAAAGCCTACACCAATAGGCGCAATTTCTGGACCTTCTTCTGGAAGGGTAGCACCTCCTACTCATAAGAGGGGTAAATAGTAAAGATTTGATTGGTTAGAAAAGAATTCTGATTGCCTAATGGAGAGGGTACGTGGGGAGACGCTAAGATTCGAGGATACGCGAAATCCTCGCTCAAAAATTCATTCCGTTTTCGGTCTTCAACCGACTCACTACTTAGCTAGTAGTCAGCTCTGAGATCAAGTTTTCCTGCGACTCTAAATTGTGTAGAGAGCGAGCTCAAATAAAAGTGAAAGACTTAGTGATACGTAAGTGTTTCTCGAATCTCCTTTTTCTACTACACGTTAGCCATCACGAGTTACCTGTATTTTACAGCGTGACTGCCGACTTGCCACCAATCGTCACGAGTTACCTGTATTTTACAGTGTGACTCCTGACTTGCTGACGGTCGCCACGAGTTACCTGAATTTTACTGCGCGACTGCCGACTTCCTACCAGACACCACAAGTTACCTGTATTTTACAGTGTGACTCCCGACTTGCCACCAATCATCATGAGTTACCTGTATTTTACAGTGTGACTCCTGACTTGCTGACGGTCGTCACGAGTTACCTGAATTTTACAAAGCTACTCTTGACTTCTTGCCCGTCACCGAGAGTTACCTGTATTTCGCAGAGTGACTCCCGATTACATTTGTCACCGTGTTTTCTACTCCCAGGTCGTCCAAAAATTTTCATATAGAAATATAAAAATTACACCTTCTTTATTATCCGGACCTGAAATCTAGAATTATTCAATTAATTAAAGAAATACTTCCAAGAATTATTTCGTGAATTAAGAATCTATTCACTATTGATTTCATTATTATCATTACTCATCATGGCCCCCTTTCCTTAGTGGAAATATTAAATCAACCTACGCGCATGACCATCAAAGGGTCGCGAAACCGACAGAATAGACAACTAAGAAAAGAATTGGCTCGGGCGGCCACGGACCCTAACTACACAATCAATTATAAGAAATTTAACTTAGATAAGGACTCCTTTGACCAAAGAACTCATCGATTAATTAAAATATATAATAAGCAAAAACGAACACATAAAATACACAACCTACCACCTTGTCCTCCAACTTCCTCTTCTCATTATTCTCCTCCCTCTTATTCACCCGTCTCTTCCCCCGAGCGTTCCCCGTCGCCTACCTTCCCTGTATCCCCTCAACAGTCAGGAAATCTTACTCCTCCTTCTCTCCCTGAACATCCACCTACCTTCCCTGAATCTCCGCAACATCTGGAAAACCCTGGTCCCCCTTCCCCCTCCGGATATTCGCCTGCTTTCGCTGATTTCCAGCAACTGCCGAGAAATCCTACTCCCCCTCCCCCCTTCGACTATCCGCCATCTCTTGAACCTCAACCCTCGAGAATTCCTACTCCTCCCTCCTCCTCACGCCTCGAACCGTCCGATCTCCCAGGAGTGTCGCACGATTTCGAAGAAGCCCTTCAGGACTTCGTAGAAGAGTGTCCCGATCTCAAAGAGGAACCGGAAGACTTTAAACAGGAATATTCCGATCCCGAAGGAGAGTCGGAGTCTTTTTACGAAGATCAGGCTAAACGAAACTGGTACAGATATCTTTTAATCCAGTTTTCTCTTTACCCAGAACCTCTTACGGACGAGGACTATCGGGTCGGTCCTGACATAGTAGACCTTGACCAATTCCATCATATCCTTCAAACCAGTCCACCTGGCTCAATCATTCCATTTTTTGTCCCAGATTGCCCTGTTCCTTTAGCCGTCCCCATCGAGGTCTTCTGGATGAAGTTCCCTCCCCCCTCCACTGTACAACTCCAAGATCTCCAATAGCCCTCCTACCCTTTTTCTCCCTACCTTTCAACCTTCCTTTTTTTGTAATGATTTATATTTGTATTTAAAATAATTATTGTAAATTTCCAACCGGAATCTAGATTTTAGCTTCCCGTTTAATTCCGGTTGATGTCCTCCGCATTAATGTATCACCCGCGAAAAGAATATCTCTCTCACACACACACATACACATTAGAATTAAGAAAATTTATTTTATAAATAAGATTTCACTATGAAATTTATCCTTTTTTAATCAATCCTTTCATTATTATTTTTTTTGAATAAATGTAATGTTAAATTTTAAATTCGAGTAACTCATTAACCCGACTTTCTTCCCGTTACCCGAAATTCCTGCACAGGGTCCCGTCCCGGGTAATAAGGATTCAGTTCCTTTACCAAAAAAGGGACCGCCGACCGAACGGCCCTTCGACAGAGTAAGAGCGACCCTTCCGGTCGTTGACCTGTCTAAGGCCCTGATTGTTCGTTCGACTCTAGGACACGCATCGTCTAGCGTTTATCTAGAGGTAAGTAGGTTACGCCCTCCCGCTGACTCTTCCTTTCATTGAGTCTGGACGTAACAAGGTTGACGAGTTCGCAGCCTCCGCTGAGCATTCTCGGTTTCCTCGCCGCCTGCGAATCCTCGCCAACTTCCGACCGACTCGACGAAGGCGGAATGTTCGCCGCTCTCCATTTTAAATAAGCTTCCTCCATAAACACCTCCTAACAATATAACAAATCAGACCTCAAAATATTTATACTCAATTACTAAAAATTTTCTTAACAAGAATCCGAACCTTATTGTCACCAGGGCGGATAAGGGGAATGTTTCAGTTGCTCTTGACCGATATATATATGTATATTGATGAAATGGAAAAAATACTAGGGAACGCAAATACATATAAGATCATCATCACAGATCCTACAAAAAAGCTCACTACTGAACTACGTTCGATGCTTTCCAGATGGAAGGGGTCAAATTATATTTCGACCAATACGTATAGATCTCTATATGTTAGTGATGGCATCTTACCTAGAGCTTATGGGCTCCCCAAAATTCATAAACGTAATCATTCTTTTAGAATAATTGTATCGTCTCTAAATAATCCATTATACCATCTAGCATCCTATCTTCACCGAATTATGCATAAAGGTTTTCCTAAGGCACAGAGTCATATTCTTAACAGCTTTCGATTGGTTGACAAACTTTCCCACACATTGATTAAGGATAACTATACTTTAATCTCTCTGGATGCTGTTTCACTCTATACTATAATAATATTCCTGTTGAACCCGCGATCGACAGTGTGTTTAAGAGATGGGGCTTTATATCCACGAGTTGCTCTGTTCTTTATGCTGAATTTATTTTGGCAGTTCGGTTTGTTCTGGACTCTACGTTTTTTATATTTAACGGCACCATATATCAGCAAACTTTTGGTACTCCTATGGGTTCACCGTTATCTCCTATTATAGCAGATATCATCCTTCAAGATCTGGAGGAGAAAGCTCTAACATCATTAAATTTCATTCCTACTTTTTATTTGAGATACGTGGACGACATTGTTTTGACCGCACCTCCTTCTGCATTTGAACACATTCTAAATGTTTTTAATTCTTTTCATTCAAGATTGCAATTCACAATGGAGATAGGAGATGATAACAAGCTCGATTTTTTGGACGTCACTTTAATTTTAAACAATAACCGTTTGACTTTTGATTGGTATCACAAGCCTACTTTTTCTGGAAGATGCCTTAACTTTCTGTCGCAACATCCTTTGTGCCAAAAAGAGGTACTATTGTAGGCCTTGTGGATAGAGCATTCTTGCTTTCTCATCCTCGGTTCCATCAAAAAAATTTAAATTTTATTATTAATATTTTACTTGACAACAACTATCCATTAGATTTTATATTTACGACTCTTCAAGATAGACTTAAATATTTATTTATTAATTATAATAAAAACAACCATAACTCGTTTGATGAGACTAAAGATACAAAAAGAAAAAAAATTTTCACGGTGATAGGAGATGATAACAAGCTCGATTTTTTGGACGTCACTTTAATTTTAAACAATAACCGTTTGACTTTTGATTGGTATCACAAGCCTACTTTTTCTGGAAGATGCCTTAACTTTCTGTCGCAACATCCTTTGTGCCAAAAAGAGGTACTATTGTAGGCCTTGTGGATAGAGCATTTTTGCTTTCTCATCCTCGGGGGGTTTCATCAAAAAAAATTTATTATTAATATCTTACTTGACAATAACTATCCATTAGATTTTATATTTACGACTCTTTAAGATAGACTTAAATATTTATTTATTAATTATAATAAAAACAACCATAACTCGTTTGATGAGACTAAAGATACAATAAGAAAAAAAATTTTCACGGTTTTATATGTCCCATCCATCTCTGAACGATAAAAGAATATAACAAAAGATTTGGACGTTAAACTTTCTTACTTTAGTTTAAATAAACTACATCGTTTAATTAAAGTACAAAAAGATCTTGTGCCTAACCCGATTTGCAGCAATGTTGTTTATAAAATAGAATGTAATAACTGCGATGCGTCGTATGTTGGCCAAACGAGCAGGCAATTACAAACAACAATTAATTAACACCGTAATCACATACGACAAAACACATCGGCTCATTCCGTTATTACGGATCATAGATTACATTTTAATCATGATTTCAAATAGAACGATGTTAGAATATTAGATTTAGAACCACATTATAATAAGCGCCTGATATCTGAAATGTTTTTCATTAAAAGACAAGATAATAGTTTAAATTTGCAAACGGATACTAAGTGCTTAGATACATGAGGCATATGTCAACGCGATAAACAAGCTCCTGAAAGTTTGACTTGCGGTTCCTAATGTTTGTATACAATGCCCTAGACATAACACAGACATTTTATATATTTGTATTTGTTCGCTCTTTAAATTGGTTTAAACTTAGTACCGGTCACATTACGTCTACTGTGCACGGGTTACACATAGTTTAGGTCTTTTATGTTCTTTATTTTTTTTAATTTGTACACATGCGTTTTATTATTTATTAATTTTAAATGTTTGACAATTGTGATCAATGCGACATTCAGCAATGTTTCGGATTAATCTATTTCTATGTAAGTCTTTACTTTTGAAATGTCTCTGATAGATGTGTGTCTCCATTTAAAAATTTTTATTGTTCAGATATGCATGCTCTTTTTCGCGACATACGTTATGGAGATAGTTGTTTTGACTGATTATGGTTTGGATTTACATCTTTACTGTTTATGAGTAATGGAAAGACACAGCCTGCGGATGACGTATACTCAGTTTAATTTTCTTCATTTTGATTTCCGTTTAGTTTTTAACATAATTGACATGCCCTGCGTTTTACTGTATTTTTACATTTATTTAAAGCGTTTTCCGTGCGTTATAGACCGTTATCATAGTTAGACCGTTTTGATTGTTTTTATTTATTTATATTTTCGCGCTGAGGAGGGTCCAAAAAAGGGACGGATAAAGTACCAAAAAGTACTCACCCCCGATTTTTTTGAAATTCAGTATTCTTACGTATTTTGATGCGCTGATTACGAATATCATAGTGAAAATTGGCAACTATTTGATTTTCATGGTGAAAATCATGAAAAACCCATAAAAATTATAGTTTTTACGCTTATCTCAGTAAATACGGAAAATCATGATAAATGTTTTAGATAAAAGTTTTAGATCTCACAGAGATAAACATTTTATGTCCTAGTCATTTTTACCGTACAAGTAATATTTTTCGAGAAAATCAAAGTTAAACATATATCTCAAACCAATTGCTGTAGAGATGAAACTACAAAGGCTGACAGTACTGCGTAGAAGTCCCAATATATAACCTCGCTTTGCGTGGAAAATTGCAAACCCATGTGGAACTTCGCTTCGCGTGGAACAGTGTATGCGTAGAAACAATGGGTTTCGCCCCCCTGCGGGTGGCTCCACTACCAAAGAACTAGACAAATAGGTTTGCGTGGAATCTCGCTTTGCATGGAAAGTTGCAAACCCATGTGGAACTTCGCTTCGCGTGGAACAGTGTATGCGTAGAAACAATGGGTTTCGCCCCCCTGCGGGTGGCTCCACTACCAAAAAACTAGATAAATAGGTTTGCATGGAACCTCGCTTTGCGTGGAAAGTTGCAAACCAATGTGGAACCTCGCTTCGCGTGGAAAAGGGTATGCGTAGAAACAGTGGGTTCCGCCTCCCTGCGGGGGGCTCCACTATCAAAAAACTAGACAAATAGGTTTGCGTGGAACCTTGCTTTGCGTAGAAAGTTGCAAACCCATGTGGAATCGTATATGTACTGCAAAGTACATGCTTAGATGGGAGGACAGATATAAGATTTATAGTCCATCGTTTTTGTCGAAAACTATCACTCGTACGGTAAAAATGAATACAACATAAAATGTTTATCTCTGTGAGATCTAAAACTTTTGTCTAAAACATTTATCATGATTTTCCGTATTTACTGAGATAAGCGTAAAAAACTATAATTTTTATGGGTTATTAATGGTTTTCACCATGAAAATCAAATAGTCGCCAATTTTCACTATGAAATTCATAATCAGCGCATCAAAATACGTAAGAATATTGAGTTTCAAAAAAATCAAGGGGGTGAGTACTTTTCGGAACTACTCCCGTATATTTTATAAAGTATACGGAAAATATGCATAAAAGGTTACACCTTACCGATTTTATCGCCACTTAAATATGTTGTAGGGGAGGTTCTTCTGAGTAATTCCCCGCAAGAAAAAAGTGGAAGAAAGCATTCGTTTAGAAGATATAATAAATTGAAATTTCACAATTTTAATGCTTTCTTTGAAGTATTATAAAATAAAATTAGGAACAGTGATATTTGTGTACATTGTATTTCTTGCAGAGGACGTAGGAAACGTTTTTGTTTACATTTACACATATACTTTACAACGCGAAGCAATGTTCCATATGGGTTTACAATTTTCCACGCAAATCGAGGTTCAACCCAAACCTATGTGTCTAGTTTTTTGGTAGTGGAGCCACCCTTAGGGGGGGAGGCGAAACCTACTGCATCCACGCATACACTTTCTCATCCACACAACGATTGTGGGGTGACCTCTTCGCGTTGTAAAGTATATGCGTGGACGCAGTGGGTTCCGCCCCCCCTACGGAGGAGCTCCACTTCCGGAAGATATAACTTAACCCAAACCTATTTCTGATTTAAAACTACAATTTGGTTTGGATTACGTTATATAATCCAAATTGTAGCTGCAGGATGGAATTTTTTCAGGTGGGGGTGCAGGGGGAGGAGCCCGCCCCTCATCCGCCCCCGCGTTAATATCGTAAGCCTTTTTCAATAAAAAATAACAGATTATCACAGCATACACAAACTTTAATGTCAAATTTTAATTTGCCATATTTTCTAAACGAATGCTTTCCCCCACTTTCTTCTTGCGGCGAATTATTCAGAAAAACCTCCCCTACAACATATTTAAGTGGCCATAAAATCTGTGAGGTGTAATGCATATTACTATGCTTTTATGCATATTTACCTTATTTTTATGTATCCAAGAGTTGTGTGTTGTATTAAATCCCAACTATTTCACATAAACCTCATCGCCCTTTTTTGCGTATCAAGCGACGCGGTAGCGTCGCGACGCCAAGTATATAAAAAAATTCTTTCCGGCTTGTCAACATGTCTTGCCTATGTACAGGGGCCGCGCCGCTACCAAGTAGCTTATCCGGAGTTTTACATCTAATAAACTTTCGATTAAAATACTTCAGGAATTAAAGCTGCAATCAAAAATTTAACGGCACTTTTCTTATACAATGTAAATGCAAGCTTTCGATTGCGACCAGTTTGAATAAAATTGGTGCAGTCAATCCTGAGGAATGATAATCGTATACCAGAATTGTGAATATTTCTTTCAGTTTCAGATTTCAGACAACTCACGTACGTATGCTCGCACGCATACACGCAAAGCGATTTTGTCCCTCAAGCAGTGTTCACATCGCCCATGAACGATTATTCGCTTGAGTGTGCAGAACACTTTAAGAGACAAGATCATATGTGGATGCGTGTACATATGTAAGATGTTTATATTTTATAAAAGTACGCGCGGAGTATAATGCAACAAGAAGAAAAGTGATAAAGTGATTAACGGTTATGGGAGAATATCGCGGAATAGTGTAACACAAGGAAGAAAAGTGATAAAGTGAAAAGAAATTATTAACGCGGAATAATGCAAGGAAGAGAAGTGATTTCTTTTAATCGTATTGAGCAAAGTTAGGTTATATTAGCGAAATTGAACAAATGCTTTACACGCAATGCTAGAATCTGTGCAATATCAATCAACATATTTGTGATAAATAGATTGTGATAAATTGTTGGAAAATGATTATGGAGGCATTGAAGAAATATTTGAAGATTTTGGCTGGCCAAGTTTTCGATAAGCTGGTAATTACACATCTGAATGCGTATTCATGTACATAATATTTAATTATATTTTATATAATATATAAATGTAATTAATGGATAATTGATATTTTTAGGTTATTGGCTTCATAAATAATGAAATGATAAAATCATGAGAAGGAAGAGTCGGTTAATAATGCTGAATTGCAGATTTTATTAGAGGATCGTACAAAAGTTTATAATAATTTGGCAACTGTGTTGATTAACAGAAGCCTATGATGCAGCTTTAGAAAATGTGAAACATGTTTCGAGGTGTCAACCACAAAATGTTAAAGCACTATTTAGGAAAGGTATTGCAAAAATGCTGATCTTCTTTTTTTATTTACTATATTTAATCTTCTTTTTAATAAGTTGTATATGTGGGAAATAAAGGCAGGAATAACACAATGTTTTATATAATTACACCTTTTTATATCAGCTTATTCTTTACATGACTTTGCGTGCACAACGTAACGAAAAGACTAGATTAGACTAGTGTAACCGCGAGAGGAAAAGGAAACTCAACGTTTTTAGTTAATACAATCAAACGATAGATGACGCAAGGATGCCGTTTTTACATCATTTTCAACACTCCCCCGTAAAAAAATCTTTGCGCTAATTGCACACAAAAAAATATTTAATTCTTTAAACCAATATCTTTGATACATTTTTCATGCTTTGGCATTGAAAGTCCTTTGGTTAGCACATCAGCAGGCATATCTTCAGTTGGAAGATATTCAATTTTAATCTTACCGTCTTCAACAGCCTCACGCACAAAATGATACCGTAAGTCTATATGTTTCGTACGTTCATGGAAAACTGGATTTTTTGCCATCAGTCCAGCACTTTGATTATCACAGAAAATTGTTGTAATGTCCAGTTCTCCTATGACTTCGGATAAGAATCTTCGTATGTAGATTGTCTCCTTTGCTGCTTCAGACAGTGCCATGTACTCTGCCTCGGCACTTGACATAGCTACTGTTTTCTGCTTTCTTGATGACCAATTGATAGCTCCACCAGCTAGTTTAGTTATATAGCCGGTATAAGATCTTCGATCATCAATGTTCGCACCCCAATCAGCATTTGAAAAACCGGTTAATTTTTCTCCAGTTTTAGTAAAAGTAATTCCTAAATTCTCAGTTTTCTTTAAATAACGTAGCACTCGTTTCGCAGCCTTCCAATGTCTTTGACCATTGAATTGACTGAGTGCACTTATTGCGTGTGCTATATCTGGACGCGTACTGGTAGATAAGTACATCAAGGAACCGATGAGGTTCCTATAAGGAATTTGACTCATTTGCTTCTTATTTTCTTCGGTAGTTGGGCTCATCTGTTTTGAAAGTTTCAAAGCAGGGTTCATTGGCGTATCTACTGGTTTGCAATCTGTCATGTTAAAGCGCCTCAGCACATCTTGGATGTACTTTCTTTGTGTCATGCGAATTTCATTTTTCGTCTTGTCTTGTGAAAACTCTATTCCAAGGCAGTAATGGAGTTGCCCTAAATCTTTCATCTCGAATGATTTTGCGAGATTTTCTTTCAGTTTAGACATTTTCTTATCATTTGAGGCGATAATGAGATCGTCGACGTAAATTACGACAAGCGTTAATTTGCCGTTTTCTTCTCGCATATAGACACAAGCATCGGCGCCAAGTGGTTTAAATTTCAAATTCTCTCAGCCTTAAGTCAAGCTTCTTATACCATTGACGGCCGGACTGCTTCAAACCATATATTGCTCTTTTCAGAAGGCACACCTTATTTTCGAATAATTTTCCATATTGTTTTTCTTCCAGCACTGCTGACAGTCCTTCCGGAAGCTTTATATAAATTTCTTCTTCGACATTTCCATTTAAGTAGGCACTGATGAAATCAAGTTGATGAATTTCCAATCCCAGTTTCGCTGCAAGTCCCATCACGATTCGAACAGAGCTTGTTCTAGCAACCGGAGCAAAAGTTTCGTGGAAGTCGACATTCGGTTCCTGCGAGAAACCTTTGGCTACTATTCGAGCCTTCCTACGTTCCACTGAGCCATCAGCCATGAATTTTGTTCGTAGAACCCATCTTGAACCGATAACTTTTTGATTTTTTGGTCGATCAACTAAGATCCATGTGTTACTTTTTAATTAAGGCTTTGTACTCACTCTGCATAGCCTTTTTCCATTCATGTGCTTCCGGTGTTGACATTGCTTCCTTTGCTGTATGTGGATCTCCTTTTTCAGTTATACCAGCATATTCAAAACAATTTAAAAGCTGTTCTTTCATTTCAACTTGATTCATTTCGGGATGTTCTTCTTGTCGATCTTCTTGATTTATTTCCTGCTCTTCGATAGGAATCATGTGTGGTTGTTTTTTGGGGCGTCCTCTTCGACCTGTGAGTATTTTTATTGGACGTCCAGGTCCTATTCTCATTTTTGACACAATTTGTTTTTCGCGAGCATTCGGTGGATTATTTTCTTTTTCATTCCTATTGATATCTTCTGGAGTATTGATCTCGTTGTGGTTTTTATTCGTCAATGTAATTTCTAATCGATTATCAGGATCTTCCTTGTTATCGTTGTTGAACATTATCGTTGTGGAAGAGAACTCTGTGTTTCGGAAATACTTCTTCTTGAGCGTACTAAAGTCTCTACGTCTATGAATTCTTCAAATTTCTGTTGATTCTCGAAATTATTTATGAAAGTCACATCACGACTTTTGCGAATTTTTTTTGACTTTGGGTCCCACAATCTGTAAGCTTTCGATTCTGTGGAATAACCGACAAATATACATTCAATCGTTTTCTGATCGAATTTTACATGTTTTGACTTATCCAGCATTCGCACCAAAAATCTGAAAATGGATTGCAGTTGGTATTTTCCCTGTCCATATTTCGTGAGGTAATTTTCCATCCAAGCTTCGTGATGGACATCTGTTTCGGATGTAGACTGCAGTCAAAATTGCTTCTGCCCAAAAAGTTCGTGGGAGGCCGGATTGAATCAACATGCATGTCGCCATTTCGACAAGTGTTCTATTTTTGCGTTCTGCAATGCCATTTTGTTGTGGCATGTAATCAACGGTAAACTGATGACGTATTCCTTCCTTTTTCAGGTAGTCTTCAAGTTCGTTGCTTCGATACTCTCCCCCGTTGTCAGATCTTACAGTCTTGATGAATTTTCTAGTCTGTTTCTCAACCTTGGCCTTGAATTCCAAAAACTTATCAAAAAGTTCGTTTTTTCTTGTTAGAAAATAAATTACGCACCATCTCGATTTGTCATCAATGAAGGTGGCAAAATATTTTGAACCTCCAAGGGATTCAACTTTCATTGGACCACAGAGATCTGTGTGGACCAATTCTAGAATTTCGTTGGATCGAGAGGTTGACTGTGGAAAGGGGCTTCGTGTCTTTTTTCCTTTTATACAGACTTCGCATGTTGTTAGTTTTTCATTGCTGTTGACGTTTATTCCGTGAACTTTGTTGTGCCGACTCAGATCTTTTAGATCTTTTTCATTTAAGTGCCCAAATTTTTCATGCCACTCCTGGAGCTTCGATGTATTTGCCTGTGCGACGAAAGAATTGTTTTCTAATTCTTGAATAAAATACAAATCCTGTTCTCGTTCAGCTACGATGACTTCTTTTCCTGTTCTTGGATCTATTATGGTAGCGTTTTCTTTTCGAAATAGAACTTGAAATCCGTGATTGGTGATCTTGGCGACCGACACTAAATTTGAGCGAAGATCTGGTACGAGCAAAGTTTCTTCGAGTCTGGTTGAAAAATTTTTGTTTACGTTAATTATGACAGATCCTTTTCCGTCTATTGTCGTTGAGTCGGAACTTGCTAGATTTACCTTCAATGTATTGGATTTGCCAATATTTTCAAATTTTTTCTCAAAGGAACTCATATGTGACGTGGCACCAGAATCTAAACACCATTTATTTTCTAGATTAGGTGTGGCTTTCACAGCTACTTCAGCTTTCATAGTTACCTCTGCTTGTTTCGACGTCTCTTTTCTGTCTGGTTTTTTGTTGCTATCGGGCCTTCGCCATTTGCTGTCTTTTGACATGTGTCCAAGTTTGCCGCATCGATGACATCTATATTTGAACCGTTGTTCACTTTCCTTGTCATATGATTTGTGTTCCTGATTTTTGTTTTTGAAATTCCGGGATGACTTCGATGCCACCATAGCTTCGGACTTTTCGTCTTTGTTTCGTTTTCTTGCCTGAAGTTCGTCAAGTAATTTTACTTTTAACTCGTCCGGAGTAGGCAATTCTCGTCGTGTTTTAATGACCACCCTAAAAGATTCATAGGATCTTGGAATCCTGGATAGTAATAAAACGACTATCATTTCTTGAGGAATTTTTATCTCCATTGATTCCAGCTTATTTACCGTGTCAAAAAAATTTGCCACGTAATCCCTCATGTCCTGATGTTCTTCCATTTTATGGTTTATTAATTCTTCTAGCAACATCGCTTTTCGCGTTGGCCCTTCGGATTCATAAAGACTCTTCAATTTTTGCCAGATTTCTTTAGACGTGGTACATCCGTTTATTTGTTTTAATTCCTCAGCGCTTATCGCGAGTATGACGTCAGTCATGGCCTTTTCATCGCCTATTTCCTAGGCTGTAATTTCGGTTGCATTCGTGCCTGTCGCGACTGGTTTTGTCTTCGTTCCATTGACATAACCCCACGCGTCATTCTTTATAAGTAGTGCCTTCATGTGAATCTTCCACATATCATAGTTCTCCTTTTGGAGAGGTGGAATTTTGACCGACGTTTGGCTCATTTTTCACGGAGAAATTTTCAAGCTCACGCTTAGTCACGTTTATAAGTTTATGAACACGAGTTTTCCTCGAAGAACAACAAGCGACTTATTCCGTTCTTTTTTTTTTTAGGTTACAATTCAATTTCTTACGCTTGTCTTCGTGTAGATACGTTATTACGCATACACTTTACTTTCAGCGCAGTACTAAGGAGCCTGGGCCCATAACCTGTGGGAAATAGAGGCAGGAATAACACAATGTTTTATATAATTACATTTTTTTATATCAGCTTATGCTTTACATGACTTTGCGTGCACAACGTAACGAAAAGACTGGACTAGTGCAACCGCGAAAGGAAAAGGAAACTCAACGTTTTTAGTTAATACAGTCAAACGATAGATGGCGTAAGGATGCCGTTTTTACATCATTTTCAACAGTATATATTTGATTTATATTTTACATATGGAAAATTCAAATATGTGTGTATATATATTGTGCGCATCGTAGGAACAATATTGAGACACAAAGAGGAATATGCAAAAGCTTATGCAATTTCTCTCTTTCTCTCTCCACTGATTCAAAAATTCAATCTAGAAATGAAGATATATTCACTATAAAATTAATGATCTTAAATGTACATATTGTAGGACCGCTAACAGTTACAACAAACGGAAATAAATATCTTTTAACATTCCAAGACAATTTAATGAAATTCAGCAAAGCGATACCGATTCCAAACCAAGAAGCGAACACGGTCAGTAAAGAATTCGTTACAAAAACTGTACTTGAACACGGAATACCGGAAAAAATTTTAACGGATCAAGGCATAAATTTCCTCAGAGAAATATTTAAAACATACATGTAAATTATTAAAAATAAATAAAATACAAACAACTGCCTATCATCCGGAAAGTAATGGCGCGTTAGAACGATCGCATCGAACATTAGCGGAATATTTAAGACACTACATAAACGAAGACCAGACCGACTGGGACGAATGGATACCATTCGCAATGTTCACATACAATACGACGCCACACACAGCTACGGGGTATACACCCTTCGAATTAGTCTATGGGCACCAAGCAGATTTACCTACGTCACTGACGAGACCGCCTAAACCGACATATAATTACGACGATTACGCGCAAGAATTAAAAGAAAGACTAAGAGCAACGAGTCAGCTCGCAAAAGAGCATATCAAGGAAGAAAAAATTAAAACCAAAAAACAGTAGGACAAAAGTACTAGGGAGATAAAATTTAAAGTCGGCGACAAAATACTAATGCATGACGAGACCTTCCGACGCGGACGATCTAAGAAACTTGAATCTCTATGGACCGGACCGTACGTAATAATTGAAAAAAATTCAGACGTGAACTACACGATAAAAAAAGGGAGGAAAGCAGTTCGCATGCACACCGATAAACTAAAACCGTTTATAGAAGATTAAAATAAAAACTTACCCTATTCGCAGTTCAAAGTGAGAGATCGCTCCAAAGTACGACGCCTTTGCTCGAGCGTCGCCCGATCTCGCCCTCCGGCGTTACGGAAGGTAGCGCGGATATGATCGAAAAAAGCACTTCCTCGAGTGCGTACAGGCACACTCAGCCATAGCTTTCGCAATAACGGGATGAAGCCATCAGGAGGCTCATAGCGAGGCACCCAAAAAACATCGTCGAAACCATCGTCCACCATATTCATGTCGGTTTGAGGAACAATCACTAACATTGCACCATCACCAGTATCGTCAATCTCGTCCTCCGAAGAAGGAAGATAACGAGAACGATCGACTAAGTTCGCGCAAACCATGTTAATAAGACACTCAGTAAAACGCGACTGAATAAAAAACTAAACGACGCTAAAAGTTAGCAAGCAGAAAGGCTAAACTCATAAAATGAGAACCGATAAGACGGTTATATGAAACATTTTAATATGAAATTACAGGATACTCGTCAGCTGGAACAACCGACAGGCCGAGAGTCGCACGGGGCAACGTGAACCGGATTCACTTTACAAAATCCAAGAATTTCTACGCAACCCCGGCATATATTTCGAGAAAATCGGACAAATGCAACAAGCCATAAAAACGTGGAAATTAGTTATTAAATTAGATAAAACGACGCTAAACGATAAAGCATGGCAAATAAATCAATACATCCAACAAACCAACGAGGTGTGCGAACAAATAAAATCGGAATTCTACCATAAACGTACTTGCGATAATTTAAAAGAAATCGTAAAAAACGAGTCAATTAACAAAATTGATCGCTCTAATAAATACGCTATATAAGACACGGATGAACGGACGTAGAGGCCTCGTCGACGGAATAGGTGCAATAGCGAAAACATTGTTCGGTACAATGGACGCCGGATTCGGAAGACATAATAGAATATTTTATGTATGTATGCAAGGACACTATGCATCCCGTACTAACATCTATTAGCGACATTATAACACATTTAAAAGAAGCAGCTATCCAATTACTTCACGGCTTATATTTCCCTTTCGAAATCCGAAACGACGAATGGTTAGCACTAAAAAATTGTATCCAAATAAACTCTAGATACATATCCGAGAAAACGCAACCAATACACCGTATTAATCCAAATGCGCCGTGCGAAATACATATGTACTTGCAACAACAAAGCCAACCTGCAAAAGTAAACATATAATTGCGACAAACGATATGGATACCGTTGCGACAGTCACTTACTTGTTTATATTCAACTATACGCGAACAATCAATGTTTGAGATTGCATTAAATTATATTTAAATTAATTTCTTCTTTGTCACATGGGCTTCGCATTATTATTCCATCGCGATCAAAGTCGAAAAACAATGTTCTTATCACTATTATTATTTAAGGTTTTTTGGTGTTTTTTGACTTTTGAAGCCCATGTGACAAAAATAAGTTTTACACAAAAACACGCAAACAATTTTGTCGGTTAGCCGCGCGATAAACGGCTGCCGGCACGCGCGAGGCCGTGACGTAGCCCGTGACGTACGGGCCACCGGCCTATCACTCGCTCCGAATCTCATCTCGCGCCGATATTTCAAGGGGCGGCCAATAAAGTTTGGCGCCGCGTTGAATCTTCGAACCGAACTCGGAGGTTCAAATTCATTGGTAGCGAGAGATTAAGAGATTAAAATAAAAGGGCCCGCTCACGAGGGGCGCCTGAGACACTCGCTTACGCATATAGTTACACCGCATAGAGACACTCGCTTACGCGCTTACGCGTACCGCTTACGACAACCGCTATTCCTTTTGTGAAACCGTTTACGACAACCGCTATTCTTTTGTGAAACCGCCTATAACCGACCGAGCTTTTATCAGAAACTTTTTGTATAATTTGTAATTGTTTTAATTATTTTGTTATAATTAAAAACGTGAATTGTACTCGCGAGATTTATTTTCCGCGAACCAAAAGATCCTCGCACCACACTCTTTAATTTCGTCTCGCTCTCGAACAATATATATGTTATTCTCGCGTTAGAGTAGAAAAAAAAAGGTTAATACTTCAATAAACTACTATTAGTTTCATAAAACGATTCTAGAAAAAAGACAATGTTTCGAATTAAATAGCTTTTTGTCTACGTTT
This sequence comes from Formica exsecta, assembly GCF_003651465.1. Classification (NCBI taxonomy): domain Eukaryota; kingdom Metazoa; phylum Arthropoda; class Insecta; order Hymenoptera; family Formicidae; genus Formica; species Formica exsecta. Next base: position 54,648 of record NW_021851140.1, read on the forward strand.
TTGTAAGCTTCATTAAACATTATGTACAAAAAAATATACATTTTTTTATATATAACGTACAAGACATTTACATTAAAAATTGTTTTTTCCTTTTTCCATTCTTAAAACAAAGAGTATAAATCATAAAAAGCAATGTTAAATGATAATTTTAATTTAAAAAAGAATTCACATAATCTTACGTAAATATATTACAAGTACCGATAGCATTGATATCCATTTCAATAGTGCGCGGTGGATCATGAGAAAACACTCCGTCTCTCACGACGCGGATCGGGGTTCAAATCCGAGGTTTTTGGTTTTTTTTACTATTTTTTATAGTTTATGGTACATCATTACATGTACGAGTTCAAGATCTCATGGAAAACGTTTATATAGATTTCCGCTGCAGACAGATAAAAGACATCATTTATGGATACGCAACAGTGGTAAGTTTTTATATATAATCTAATTACATACATTTTGCCGTATTTTGTACTTATATTTTTTGTATTAATCTTGTTTTATAATATAATCACTCACTATCAGAGAATTATGTAGTATAGAAAAAGTTCTATATT
>NW_021851140.1:73606-74548 GCF_003651465.1 Formica exsecta
AGAGACACTCGCTTACGCGTTTAGTTACCGCATATAGTTACACCGCATTTCGATAACCGCTTACGACAACCGCTATTCCTTTTGTGAAACCGCCTATAACCGACCGAGCTTTTATCAGGAACTTTTTGTATAATTTGTAATCGTGTTAATTATTTTGTTATAATTAAAAACGTGAATTGTACTCGCGAGATTTATTTTCCGCGAACCAAAAGATCCTCGCACACTCTTTTCTAATTTCGCCTCGCTCTCGAACAATCAATAATAATTCAATGCGAAAATTATAATGAAATTAGAAAAATAATTAAAGGAACAGGGCAAATCACACTTCAAAATAAATGTAAATTAATAACAACGGAAATGACGATTCAACCAAAAGAAGTCATACAAGGCAACGAAATAGAAACGTATTTACCGGAATGTAATATTACATTTATACGGGACAATACAGACATACTAGACACGAAACAACAAAACATCGTACAGCATTCAGAATTAACATAATTAAAAAATAAATTGAAAGATATAAACAATGATTTGCAAAATAATAATGACAAATTCTTTACGAAAAAACAATTCGTATATCCTATGGTGTCAAGTGGAATAACCACAGTTATTATAATAATATTAATAATTTATATAATTATAAAAAATAAAAAGAAATATACGAAACGACCGTCAGTCAGGATATACGAAGAAGACAACAAACCATGTACGTCATACGGATTCCCTAGACCCATACTAAAACGTAGTTTAAGCACATGATTTTAGAATAAGAAACGATTATATTCATATTATATACGGGGAAAATATTGTACATTAGAATAAGAAGAAATTTTGTTTTGCGAAAAACGTCACTTTTACACCTCCGTTTTTCTTTTTTTTACGGGGGAGGGATGTTATAGCCCGAAAAGGCTATACACGAATTAATAGATATATAGTATT
>NW_021851140.1:74835-96674 GCF_003651465.1 Formica exsecta
CTAACACCTATTAGCGACATTATAACACATTTAAAAGAAGCAGCTATCCAATTATCTCACGGTTTATATTTCCCTTTCAAAATTCGAAACGACGAATGGTTAGCACTAGAAGAATATATTAAAATAACTGCATACCGTGAAGGATCAATCATATTTACTGTATTGCGATTCCCACTAATCTCACAACCAGTATACGATATAATAAAGGTAACCCCATTACCTACGTACGATCATAAAAATATATTTACGCACGCGGAAATAAACCACGAAATAATCGCAGTTAATAGAGAAGGGTTAACGTATATCATAATAACGGAGGACGATTTAAAAAAGTGTATCCAAAGAAATTCCAGATACATATCTGAGAAAACGCAACCAATACACCGTATTAATCCAAACGCACCGTGCGAAATACAAATGTACTTGCAACCACAAAACCAAAAAGAGGCTTGCAAAAGTAAACATGTAATTGCGACAGAAACGATATGGATACCGTTGCAACAGCCACGTACTTGGCTATACTCAACTGTACGCGAACAATCAATAATAATTCAATGCGAAAATTGTAACGAGATTAGAAAAGTAATTAAAGGAACAGGGCAAATTACCCTTCAAAATAAATGTAAATTAATAACAACAGAAATGACGATCCAACCAAAAGAAGTCATACAAGGTAACGAAATAGAAACGTATTTACCGGAAATTAATATTACATTTATACGGGACAATACAGACGTACTAAACACGAAACAACAAAACATCGTACAACATTCAGAATTAACAGAATTAAAAAATAAATTAAAGAATATAAACAACGATTTGCAAAACACTAACGACAAATTCTTTACGCAAAAACAATTCATATATCCTATGGCGACTAGTGTCATCATATAGTTATTCGTCATGCATAATATGACTACAGATAAGTATAAATAACATTGATGAAATGCAATCTGTGTGTAAAATTAATGCATGTCTTATGAATAATTTATAAATATACATTTATTTTTCAGTGGAAGTAGAAGAATTTTTCAAGCTGTTGATAAGATTTTGACAAAGCCTGTGGCATCATGTTTATTGCAAATCAACATATTATAGTTAATTCTTATTTCGATGCGAATGCATTGCTTGAAATAGATGAAGCATATTTCAATATTGTTAATAAATATAATAGATCTGTTATATTGTATTTTTCCATCTGTCAGAATGCTATTTGGTATATATATTTGACAGAAGAAATTTAAATTAAAACTGATATTATTCATTATTTTGTTTTTTTAGTATCAATACAAGGATTGGTTTACAATAGACATGTTGTCGCAGACTTTGTCAAAATCTAAACAGTTTGAAAAATTTTTCTAGTTCCATTGAAAAATAAATGTATTTATAACATTTATAGCACAAGCATATAATAATATATTTTTATTTTAATAATAATAATTTTTTAAAAAAAAAGAATGTACAAATAGATATTGTTCAATAGAAATCAAAGAAATAAAAGGGTTGCTTTTTATAATTCAGAAATATAATAGATATATTAAGGCGGCGGTAGGACAGGTAAAGCTAGGTGAAATAAGCAAGCCGTGCGGGTATGTGTATATATATTTGCGCGCACGTACAATATATGCCCGTAGTAACAGCCCTGCCGTTACATCACCCCCCCCCCTTTTAGATGGTGGCGGCACGGGGTCATAGGCGGCTGCTGCGCAGGGTGCCATCCCTGTTGAACCGGAGGACCCAAAGGCCCTCCGGGGTCCAGGCGCGGTGGCGGCGTACATGGTGCACCGCATGGGACTCGGATGGTGGTCCCCGGAGCCACCTGGACGGTGATAGGTGCCGCTGGATGAGCGCCCACGGCCCTTAGTGGTGGCGGTGCTGGCTGGTCCCGGGCGGTGGCGGCGCACCTTGGTTGTGCTGGCGGTGGTTGTGGTGCCGCGGTGTCGGCGGCCGCTGGGCACGTGGTTGGTACCGGCCAGTTGGCCCGCGGGGCCTGTTGTCGGGCACGTGCCCGCCCGCGCTGGTCCGGTGGTGGCGGTGGCGGTGTGGGTCGTGGTGCGCTGGCGGGCGCGACCCAGGTCCTAGTGGCCGGCCTTGCGCCCGACGTCGGTCCGGTGGATCCGCCGGTCCTGTTGTTTGCGACGCCCCGCTGGATCGCGGTTGCGACGCGGGGCGCCGGTCGTCGCCGGTGGTCGGGTGGATCCGGCGACCGTGGCGGCGTGACGGGTGTTGGCCCGGGGCCGTCGGAAAATTCGCCTTCGTCCAAACAGGTCTATCAGCTTCTGGCGCTCGGTTTCTGTCGGCATGGTGCTGACCGTTAGTCGACTGATTTTCCGGTTGTCCGGCGCGTGGCCTTTTATACGAGTGGTTGGAATGCCTGGCATGCGGTATGCGCGGTTTTTCGGCTGGTCCTGGAGCGTTATCGGACTGGTCCCGCCCTCGGTCGCGTATTGCGAGTTTGGGGGCTCCGGACCGGTAACCGCGAGTGATCGGTGTCCGGGGTCGATACTCGCACCGTTACCGTGTGTTGCGACCGTGTCTGTTCGTACCGACGCTCGCGATCGGTAAGCGCGAATCCCCCAGGGTCGATATGAGAGGTTTCGCGGGTATCGATGCCCGTGATTGATCACCGGGATGTTATCGTGCGTTATCGGCCGTCGCGATCGGTAATTGCCGGGTGACGGTGGTTTTCCCGCTGGTGGTGAATGTACGGCGGATTCCGGTTGCCAGGCGTTAGTTTTCGGTCTCAGGTTGGTCCGGGTGTGCCTTGATGTCCTGCAGGTGGACATGTCGGTGCCAGCGTCCGCGTTGGTCCCGGAGGTCGACGATAACCGGAGAGATTATTTTCCGCCTCTCCATGGGCCCCACGAATTTCCGGGCCAATTTGGCGTTAAACGTCTTCGCTTTGTCGGAGAGGGTGTGGTTCTTCTTCCAGACGAGCTCGCCTATTTTTGGCCTCCCATCCCGCCGCCGCAGATTATAATGTCGTTCTTGGCGTTGGAATGCCTACGCTAAGCATACTCGTACGAGCTCGTATGCCTCTTGTAGCCGCCGGTGGGTCGTGTCCGGTGGTGCTGCGGTTCCCGGTTGGCGTCGGTCTTCCGGATGCGGTCTGGTGAGTTCTCTCCCGTGGTTGAGGTAGGCAGGGGTGTGCCTCGTGGCCTCGCTTCATGCGGTGTTGAACGCGTGTTGAAAAGCGGTGATGTGCTCGTCTCACGTCTTGTGGTTCCGCCCCACGTATTGTGCCACCATCGTTTTGATGGTCCGGTTGGCCCGCTCCACCGGGTTGCACTGCGGCGTGTAGGGCGGCGAGGTGCGGTGTTGGATCCCGAACGTGTTCAGCAGTTTTTCCAGCTGCTTGGATTTTAGCTGGGTCCCGTTGTCTGATATGACCCACTGTGGGCACCCGTGGCGGTACACGACCTGGTCAACGAAGGCTCTTGTGACGTTAGCTGCGGTGGCCTTCCGCAGAGGCGTGACCTCTAGCCACTTCGTGAACCGATCTTGCATCGTGAATAACCACGTATGCCCTTGGTTGGAGCGTGGCAGTGGTCCCACCAAGTCGATCGAGACCTGCTGCCATGGTGCGGCGACCGGAGCGGTGTAAACGTGCCGGCGGGTTGTTGTTGCGATACTTTATGGGCCAAGCAGGTCGCACAGGAGCGTACGTATCGGGCGATTTCCCGGAGCATCCCCGGCCAGTAGTACTGCTGGGCGATGCGCGTCATGGTCTTGGCAGTTCCCAGGTGGCCGGCGGCGGGGTCATCGTGCCAGCGCTTCAGCAGCGCGGGTCGTTCGGTTGTGGGCACGCACTGTTTCCATTGTTTGTCCGCGGGTATCTCCCGGAAGTCCAGGTCGTGTAGTATGTGCCTGTACAAGTACCCGTCGCGTATCCGGTAGTCCGGCCGGTCGGCTGGTCGAGTCTGGACGTCGTGGCTGATTCGGCGATACCATGCGCACGATGGTGTTTGTCGTGCTGCAGCGACCTCGGGTTCGCGGAAGAGCGCGTCGGCTACTTGATTTTGAGTGCCTCGCCGGTATTTGATTTCCAAATCGTATTGCTGGAGTTCGATCATCCAGCGGGCCAGTCGGCCGGTTGGGGCCTCCAAGCGTTGGAGCCACCGGAGGGACTGGTGGTCGGTGAGTACAGTGAACCGGTACCCCTCTAGGTAGTCCTGCATTCGGCGTATCCCCCATACCACGGCGAGGCACTCTAGTTCGGTCGCACTATAGTTCCGCTCGGCGTGGTTCAGCGTTCGGCTGGCGTAAGCAATAGTAGGGGAGTATGGCCGGTTCTAACCCACCTTGCTTTGGAAACTCCTCGTAAGAGTGAGAGAGTAAACATGCGGATAAAGTGAGAAACTTAGATATCTGAGGGAGGCATGTCGGGCAGGGGGGAAGAAAAGGGGGAGTACGTATGGTGAGAGGAAGCGGGGTTGAGGGGGGGTCGGAGAAGCCACGGAGCTCGAGCTGGGCGAGAGGGGTGAGGGGTAGGGGGGTGATGAAATCGGGTCGAGAGATCGCGTTATCGCGTCAGATGCGCTAAGGACGCGAGACGCGGTCTACGCTTTATCTCCGACCTTGGGAGTCGCGATGACCCGTGACACGTAAATACGATAAATCGAAGACGACGATATGAGAGAATATCGCGGGCGGCGAACCTCGGCGCGATACGAGAAACGCTTGTCATCGCTGAGCGGATCGACTCGTAGCAGTCGTCGCTTTATCTCTGACCCGAGGACCCGGGGGAGTCGCGATGAACCGTGACACGTAAATACGCAAAATTGAAAATGATTAGATGGTAAAATATCGCGGGCGAACCTCGGCGCGATACGAGACTCGTCGCGCGTACCGCGTGGATCTAGAAATAGATCGGTGGATAGGTCGACGTCGAGGTTATCGCTCGAATAGACGGAAGTCGAATAAAGAGAGGTTTTCGAAGGAGAGCGTTTTTTTTTGTAACAGTACAGAGATACAAAGGCGCGCTTTATAATATAATATTAATAGATGTGCTGTATGGAGGGATGCGTTGTTTTAATATATTAGGAGATGCGGGCGTCGTTTTATCTCTATTCGATACCCGGAGCGCGGGGACCGGGGGTTTGCGATTTGTCATTTTTGCTACTATAAAAGGATCGCGACGATTATAAAATATTAGTTTATTCTAAAACGAGGGATTTTCGTGGTTCGAGATCGAGACGGCTTTTGCTAGACGCGTGTTAACCGGAGCGATTGTTAATTTCGATTACATCGAACCTCTGCGATTTCTCGAGGATGCCGAGGACACCGTGCTCGATCGAGTACGCGATGTTATGGGGAGGTACAACAGCGTTAAGGTTAATACCGCTTTCAACGGCGAGTTCGTCTCGGGCGACAAGATCGCCGTTAAGACCGTCGCCACGAAGAATCATCCGCTTCTACCTACGTCCGATTTGCGAGAATGGTACGGGAGGCGCGTGGTCGAAGCTATTCTAGCTTCGCTGGAGGAGTTTCAGGAGCGCGATAGCGGATGGGCGTTATCACGGATACTAAATCTAATGGTGAACGTAAACAGGTATAATCTTATGCGCGCCGGATGTCACGTCGAGATACCGCGAGAGATCAAGTTGAACAGAGCGGTGATTAATGTACGATCTACGGATAACGCGTGTTTCGCGTGGGCGGTAGTCGCCGCTCTATATTCGGTCGAAAGACACGCGGAAAGAAGCTCGCGGTACCCTCACTACTCAACGGTGTTGAATCTGGAGGGCGTCGAGTTTCCCATGAGTTTGAACGGAATCACCAGATTCGAGCGTTTTAACGATATATCTATCAATGTGTATACCGTTCTGGATAAGAAGAACAAGAAAGGCGGCCGCGGTATCGCTCCTCTGCGTCTCACCAACGACAAGAAGGAAAGACACGTCAATCTGTTGTATCTGAGCGATACGACGCGACGAGACAACGCGGCGCACTTCGCGTGTATCGGAGATCTGTCCCGTCTCGTCGGCTCGCAATTGAGCGCTCGGCAACATAAAGCGCACATATGCGATCGGTAAGCATGAAACTAATAAGAAAGAAGAAATTTATTACACATTTTAAATATTGTACGCGATGTAAAAATAAGTGTTATGTTGTAGATTCATGCATTATCTTCGAACGAGCAAAAATTTATCGGCTCATAGCGCGGACTGCGGAAGAATGAATGAGTGCGCTATCGTTCTTCCTACCGAAGACGACAAGTAGTTAAGTTTTCGCAACCATAATAGAAAGGAGCGACTTCCGTTCGTGGTGTACGCCGATCTGAAATGCGCGCTAGAGAAGAAGGGGGAGAAGAGAACATCGAACACATCCATCGTTCAACATCATAAGGTCTATAGCGCGGGATATTACGCGCGATGCGCGTTCGACGACGCTAAATCGATGTACAGAGCTTATCGCGGTGAGAATTGCGTATCGTGGTTCGTTCGGGAACTGTACGATCTGGCAATTAGCGCGAGGAATATTCTCGACGCCTATGTGCCTATGACGGATCTTACGCCGGATAAATAGGAGAGATTCAAGAACGCGACGCATTGTCACGTGTGCGAGAGACCGTTCGAACCGGAAGATACTCGCGTACGCAATCACAGTTATCTGACCGGACGATACAGAGGTCCCGCGCATTCGAATTGTAATTTAAATTATAAAGAAGCGTACGTCATTCCTATATTCTTTCATAATTTATCGGACTACGACGCGCATTTCATTATCAGATATGTGGCTAACGCTTTTCCCGGTAGCGTCGAATTGTTGCCGTTGACGAAAGAAACGTACATCTCCTTCACGAAGAACATCGAACACGCATCGAACGAGGGACGGTTCAGAAGACGCGTGAAATTGCGTTTCGTGGATTCCTTCAAGTTTCTAAGCGCGAGTCTCGAAAAATTAGCGTTGTATTTCGACAAGAGCGAGCTGACGATCACGCGTTCTGAATTTTCCTATCTCGACGACGCCGATTTCGAGCTCCTTACGCGAAAAGGTGTATTTTCGTACGAATACGTCGACAGCGTTGATAAGTTGCGGGAGACTCGTCTACCGCCGCGCGAGGCGTTCTACAGTTCGTTGACCGGTGATATCGTATCCGCTAGCGATTACGCGCGCGCGATAAGAGTTTGGGAGCGGTTTCGCGTCGAGACGTTGGGTGACTATAGCGATCTGTATCTGAAAACCGATGTTCTTCTATTAGCCGATGTCTTCGAAAATTTTCGCGACGCGTGTGCAAAGAGTTATTTTTAGATCCCGCGCACTATTACACGTTACCCGGATACACGTGAGATGCTATGTTAAAACATACGGGTGTTCGATTCGAGCTGTTAACCGACATCGATATGATAATGTTTGTGGAACGCGGAATACGCGGCGGGCTAAGTCAATGTTCCAATAGATACGCGCGCGCTAATAACAAGTACGTACAATCGTACAATCCCTCGGAACCACCGTCGTATCTTATGTATTTCGATGTAAATAATCTGTACGGATGGGCGATGTGTCAATCGTTGCCTTACGAAGATTTTCAATGGGTCGACGATGTTACGAGCATCAACCTAATGTCCATAACATCGAACTCGCCTATCGGTTATATTCTAGAAGTCGACCTTGCGTATCCGATCGACCTTCATGACTCGCACGGTGACTTACCGTTTTGCCCGACGCACGATAAGCCGCCGGGAAAACGACAGGATAAACTTCTCGCCACGTTGTACGATAAGCATCATTACGTGATGTATTATCGTAATTTACAACAATGCTTTCAACACGGATTACGCGTTACGAAGATACATAAAATGTTACGATTCGCGCAATCTCCATGCGAAATCGTTGCGCGGATACATCGAACTGAACACGCGACTGCGAACTAGCGCGAGAAACGAATTCGAGAAAAATCTATACAAATTGATGAATAACGCCGTGTTTGATAAGACTATGGAGAATGTGCGCAATCATTCCGATGTCCGGCTCGTGACTCGATGGGACGGGCGATACGGCGCGAAGGCGATGATCGTGAAGCCGAACTTTCACAGTAGAAGCATTTTCGCGGAAGATCTCGTAGCCGTGGAATTGCGCAAACTCGAGGTTAAATTCAACAAACCGATTTACGTAGGAATGTGCATTCTCGATGTATCCAAGAATTGTTTATACGGATTTCACTACGAATATATGTTACCGTTGTATCGAGACAAGTGCAGGATAATGTACACCGACATGGATAGTCTCACCTATCGCGTCGAGTACGAGGATATGAAACGCGACATCGATAGATTCGACACGAGCGATTACGCGGCGGATAATGCGTACGGCATATTTCTTGCTAACAAAAAAGTGCCGGGTTTAATGAAGGATGAGATTAATGGCGCGATTATGACGGAATTCGTCGGGCTCAGAGCGAAGATGTACGCGCTGCGAGTCGAAGGTAAACTCGAAACGAAGAAGATCAAGGGCGTTAAAAGCGGCGTCGTCGCGAGAACGATAACGTTTGACGATTACGCGCGCTGTCTGCGACGAGAGATCGAGATAACGCGCGAGCAGTCCTGCGTAAGATCCAAGTTACACGAGGTGTACACAGTGTCGGAATCGAAGATCGCGCTCAATTCGTACGACGACAAGCGATACATCGTACCCGGAACTACTGATACTTTACCATGGGGGCATTATAAAATACCGTTGTAAAGCGAAAAATATCGCATATTGTATCGAAAATTTTAATAAACTTTATTTTTTAATCGATGAAACGTTTATAGCTTATTGTTACTATAAGTATAATAGTGTCTATTTTATAAATAATAACAGTTTAGTTTATAAATAATAACAGTTTATTTATAATAAAATTTTACATTTTAAATAAAATAGTGACGCGACGTCGCGGGAAGTTTCTTCTCGCGGGCGCGTGCAACTCCTCTACCAGTATTCGTTTTCAACACTGATTCTAAAGCGTGATACCACGATTTTCTCCAAATCGCTTTGCGTCCCGTTCGGAATTTACCGCGATTTCTCGATCAATTCCCGTATCGCTGTACGATTATCAGCGCTCCGCGTAGTGCTATAGCGTATTTTTCGCAGCGTCGATCCGTTTATTTAGAGCGTTGGCGCTCGCTACGATTTTTGAAATGGAATTTTCCACAGCGTCTATTCGTTTACGCAAAACGTTCTCGTTTGTTTCGATTTTTGAAACATTACTCTCCACAACGCTTATCTGGTTGCTCATAGCGTTATCGAGCTGAGTGAGTCTCGTGAACAGTAGGACAGTTGTCTGTCTCACCTCGTTTGTATCTTTTCTCAATTGCGATGTGATTTTCTCGGCGCTTTCGCGATATCCGATCTCGTCCTCTCTCGCGGCGCGTAACGCGAGTTCGACGTAACTCTTGCTCGTCGCGTCGGTGTCTTCCTCCGGCGAGGCCAGGCGTCTTATCTTGCGTTCTCTCGTGTTGTAGTCGACGGAGGAACCCAGACACAGCGCGTTAACGCGCACGTAATTTCGCAAAGATTCGAAAGCTGGGCGTAATCTTTCTCTCTTCGCGTCGTAGCCGCGTTTCTGCAGAGGTATACCGAATCTGCTCACGGACATCGCGTCGATATCGCGCGCATCTCGTGTACAACTGCGGCGACCGTCGACGCGACGATTAGATTTATACGATAGCGCCTGTTTCGCGAAGCTCATCGATTATCGATAGAATCTCGTTGTCGTGAGCATCGTTGCCAGCTTGACGCGAAGCATCGAGTATTTGCAGACGATCCACTAATTCATTTGGATCGTCCCAATGAACGTAATCGACTCTTTCGCCCGTGACTCGCATGGTTGATGGCATGCGACCCGCGCCCGCCTTTTTCGCGCTGTCATTGTGGATAAGCGGAGCGATGATGTTTTTATATTAATATCCATTATTTCCTAAAACAGCTTTACTAGCGTCATGGTTGCGTCTGTAAGCGTTTGTCGTTAACAATATACTCTTATATGTTAGTTTATCGGTTTCGGTATATATAAGATTGTCGGGAAGTCTCTTGAAGATTAATTCGTACAAACTGGGAGTACCGATATATCTGATTCCGTCTATGAGTATAGAGTCATCAGCGTCTACGTCGAATCGCTTGTCGCCGAGTATCGCGCCGTCCTCGCCGATGTACATCCCGTAGACGTGATCGATCTTGTCTGATTTTTCCCCACCGAGAAGAGCACCAACGTACTCACGTCTCAACGGTCCTAGCTAGGCTGTTGCAACGACTTCGAGTAGACGTAAACGTTCTCGAAGCGTATGCCATGCGGGCTCTCCAGTATACTTATCAACGCGTTCGTTTTACCACAATTAGAGGGACCGAAAACGACGCAGCGAATGGCGCTCCGCAGCAGGCGAGCGTGTCTGCGCGTCCCCGCGTTATTCGGCGTTCGCGTTCTACCGTCGAGATTTGACACTCTTATTGCGATCGGTTGCCGTACGAAACGCATCTCTCTATCATCGCGCGCGTGCGCGACACACTTGCGCAAAACAGGTGCTACTTTTTATTTATATACGAATCGATCGTCGTCGATCGCGCAGTAGCGAATCGCGCGCGGTAGATCGAGATGTTTATCGCACTGCTAGACAGCAACGATATTCTCGACTTTTCCATCAAGCAGTTGCGGTTTACATCGAAGATAATTTTGCTACAGCACTTCGGTTGCTACGTGAAAGAATTGTGGGAAAAATTGCCCGAACATATAAGAGCGGACTCGGAAGTGCAGCGCTGCCGATGCCTGGAACATTACAATCGTCCCTGGCAACGAACGCACATCGACGGTCCGACACCGCTCGTTAAAGATTGCGGCGAATGCAATTCGCGAAGCGGCGGAACGGTGTGACCGGTGATATCTGCGGCACTGGTTTATTAAATAAAGCGATAAACGCTCTTTTTTTCGAATTGCACATACCTATCAATTTTGCGGACCGGGCACCCATCTCGCGAAACGACTCGCGCGAGGTGATCGAGGTATTAATCCGCTACAGCACAACGTCGCGTACTCGCGAAACGACGATCTCGCTAATCGACGCGTCGCCGATCGGGCGCTTGCCGATAAAGCGCGTGAGCGCGTCGCGGCGAAAGACTCGACTTTCGGCGAAAGAGTCGCCGCGACGGCCGTATGGGTGGCCATGAAAGCGAAAACGAAACTTGGAATAGGTATGGCTGCGAAAACCAAGAGGAAGAAAAAGAGGAAAGTAACGACAAGGAAACGAACGCTTCCCAAGCGTAGCAAAACGCGGTGGTTTTTTGCCCCTACTACCGTTATTGGGAGCTCTTGGTTCTTTGGCTGGAGGAGCAGCGGGACTCGTAAAGGCTGTGAACGATCGCATAGCCGCGCGACGACAGCTGGAGGAGCTGCAGCGCCACGATCGCGCGATGGAAGGTCGCGGTTTGTATCTCGCGCCGTACAATCGTGGAAGCGGCGCATATACGGCAAGGAGGAGAGGAAGAAGGAGAGGGAGAACTAAAAAAAACTTTGTGGAAACAAACGCTAGGGATTCTCGCGTCCGCCGGCGTAACGACGAACGAACAGTTAAATCGCGCGGCGATACTCTCGCGCGTGCCTCACTTCAGAGGCGTGTTTATGCGCGACGCGCTTCCGTCGCGAGTGCGTCGTAGAGAGAGCGGTATCGTAAATTTGGACGACACATCGGGGCCTGGTACTCATTGGGTGGCGTACGCGAAAAAAGACGACGACGCAATCTACTACGATGGTTTCGGCGATCTTCGTCCGCTGCGCGAACTTGAGCGTTATCTCGGACGCGATACGAATATTCAGTACAATCGTCGTTCTCAGCAGACGCGCTATCAGAGCGTCTCATATGCGGGCAATTGTGTCTGCGATTTCTTGGAAGTATTGATTGGAAAAATTTTCAACTATAACATTGATCGTTGTTCGTCGATCGAGCACAGTCGTCCGCGATTCGTTCGCTCTCATCGATCATGTTGCTGACTCTCACGCTATCCGGACGAAGCAGCGTTCTCGCGGCGAGCTACTTTCCGCCCTTGGATCTCAGCGATGGTGATTACGAACTAGGTCTTACTAATCTTGAAACTTACAACACGATACCGAATGTAAATTCTACAAATAATAAATTTTACTTCGATGATAACGACGATATTATCGCGATTCCCGTTGGATCTTACGAGTTAAGCGCCATAAGCGCGTACTTGAGAGCCGCGATTCATCGCAAACGACGAGCGAATGTCGCGTGAGAAGCGGAGCGAAAGAAAGAGAACGAAGGACGGGCGATGATGATGACGACGATTATATATACGATGTCGATGACTATTACGAGGACAATGAATACGAGGATAAAGGCGAACGTTCCATAATCCTTTGCGGTAACGATAACACCATGAGAAGCGAGATCAAGTGCGCGTATCATCAAGATCGAGACTCACACGTATAATTCTTATGCTAATACCACGTTTGGAAATAGCGACGAAATACGAATTCCTATACAACAACAAGATCTGTACACGTTACCGTACGAGAGTTTTCTGTACATCGAGGGCAGACTCGAGTCGAAAAAATCGTCGAGCGAGGAGGAAGAAAGCGCGTTGACGACGAGATTGGTAAACAATTGCGCGGCGTTTATGTTCGAGGAGATTCGCTACAAACTCGATGGCGTAGAGATCGATCGAAATAGAAACGTCGGAATAACGAGTACGATCAAGAATTATGTGTCGCTGACGACCGAGAGAAGCAGTATATTACAAAACGCTGGATGGGACTTCGCGACGACGCTTCATTGGCCGATCGGTGATTTCAACTTTTGCGTACCACTCAACGTGTTGCTAGGTTTTTGCGAGGATTACAAACGCGTCGTGATCAACGCGCGACACGAACTCATTCTGATACGAGCGCGCAACGATAACAATTGCATTATATCGCGCGAAACGTACGAACCTAAGATCATCTTATTGAAGATACAGTGGCGAATGCCACATATAGTGCTAAATGACGGTAATAAATTGACGCTATTACGCACGTTAGATAGCGGAAGGTATCTAAGCATCGCTTTTCGTTCGTGGGACCTCTACGAGTTTCCGCTTCTGCAAAGCACGACCAAACACTCGTGGGCGGTCAAAGCGGCGACGCAGCTCGAGAAACCGCGATACGTTATCTTCGCGTTACAGTCCGGAAGGAAGAATGTTCTATCTCAGGAGATTTCTCAATTCGACAATTGTAAACTAACCAACGTCAAACTATCTTAATTCCGATTTTTATCCCTATGACGATATGAATCTGGATTTCGAAAAGCATAAAGTTGCCGTGCTGTACGATATGTACTCGAAATTTCGGAGAACGTACTACGGATGCGATAACGATGAGACGCTCTTAAATCTAAACAAATTTCTAACCCACGGTCCGCTCGTAGTCATCGACTGTTCTCGACAGAACGAATCGATCAAAAGCGCCACTGTGGACGTTCGAGTAGAATTCGACTATAAAGAGAACGTTCCCTCTAATACCACAGCCTACTGTCTCATTATTCATGATCGAGTGGTGGAATACAATCCGCTTACCAACGTTGTACGCAGAATCGTATAGAGCAATACAGCGATATTTGAAAGACATAGGAGGGGATAAAGTTTTTAAAAAGAAAAGATAGTTAAGCGAACACTCCAACTTCGACTAACGACGACGATGGATGTGCCGATTTTCGTCGATCTACAAGGCTTTATTGTTAACAAAAGATTTGTCGCGAAAGAAGTAGCCGTGCTAAAAAAAGGCGTGGAATTGACACATCACATCTTCCGCGCCCCGATATTGTGGAATCTGCTGACGAAGGCGGAGAAGTCACAAGCCAGTTGGCTAACTTTGAATCATCATCAGCTAAATTGGACCGATGGACACGTAAATTATGAATTTATGAAAAAACTCGTTCGGGACGCCATGTGCAGCGAATCAGATCGAAGTTCGACGGTGCGAGTCTACGTCAAAGGTTATGAAAAGAAAAAGTAGCTAGCAGAAATTCTGGGGAACGTCGCCGAGGATCGCGACGTCGCTATCGAGACCATCGACGCCGATTACGAGGATATCGAGCGCTTGGAGACTCTGAACTTCGCGCGAACGTTTTGTTTTGGATATCACGCGAAGAACTGCGCGTTGGAGAACGTGCAGAAATTACACAATTGGTGTTCGGAGCGACGCGATCGTTTGCGCGATATACAAGATTAATTCTGTAAATTATTATATAATGATATTATATACTTCTATTATACGTATATTATATCATACCTACTTATATTATATCTATACCTACTTATATTATATATTATTAATATTTTTTATATGTATATGTCATTTAATTATATATTTTTATCTATTACGGATGTATGTATCACACTTATACCCCATATACGTTAAATATACATACTACACGAATGAGTTCTGTCTTCCTTTTATAGCGTATCCCTCCTATCGCGTCTTCGTTTTTATCGCGATAGTTATACCGAACGCGACATTTCTCCTACTCTAATACGTTAATCGAGACAACGTTTATCCCCTTTTGCTCTCCATAAAGTATTTAGCAGTCCGCGAACAAAGTGCGCGTGAAAGAAATCGACGATGTGGACGATTAATTTAAATAAACACACATTTCGCGTGTTCTTTCTAAAACCGGTACGTAGCGTTTCATAGTATACATTTTATAAAAAATCGTGTGATTTTATTTACATAGACTTCGCATAATACTTTTTCATACTAGTTTTTTACATGATATTTATAGACCAAATATGCAATGTTCGAGGGCAATATTCGTATAAACGGATTCGTAAACATCGAGCACCGACGCTGGATACGATGGGTGCGACGGAACGCGCGAGAGAATCTCGCCGACTTATGGAGAGACAGCGCGTGTGTTCGCGAATGCGACGCCGCCAACGGAGGGACGCGTCGAGACATTTCCTGCTTGAGAAAATTGTTCGATCTCGAGCCATACGACGAATGCGGACGAGACGAGACCTCGCGAACTTACGGGAAGACGCCGCGCGGGCTCGCGAATGCGACGCCGACGACGATGGAACGAACCGGAATATTTCGAGCAACATGGAACGGTGGGAAGCGGATAGCGAAACGGGCGAACCCGACGAACAGGAGCTAATTCGCCAAACGGAAGATGCGGAATGTCGTTGACAAAAACGGGAAAACGGAGAAAAAGATCCACGCGCCAGGTGGGAACGGGATGTTAGGAATTCCGCGCGTACCGTGACGAGATCCGAGAGATAATCGCGAGAATCGAACTTGGGCGCCAAATACGATCTTTCACGTATCAATTCGCAAAACACGAAATAAGCGCGAAATAAACGCGAAAGAAATTGCCGGAATTCGCCACGGACTGACTAGCTCGCCTAACGGTAGAGGGGCAGGGCGAGTGTTAATCGAACGCGATAATTTATGCAAGAGACGACAAGTACGTAAACGACGAACACAATTGGAAAGAAACTCGTAAATTAAACAGAGAAGCTATCGCTCTCGTATTTTCTTTCGCCAAAACGGTCCTCTCGCTTACGTTTCTATTTCGCACGCAAGCTCGCGCCAGTCTGATCCTGGATCGTTGCGATCCAGAATCAATACCTGTGGGCCAGCCGGGACTGCGCACACGGGGTGCGTATTATCGCGGCCAATCACGCGTTATCACGCGCTGTGGCCGGCGGGCGGCGCGCTCACGGTCGTAACGGGGGTGCGCGCGCCCCCGGTATTACAAACAATAATTCGCTGGGGCCCTTTCCGCGGGGCCGTCGCGAGGTCTAGGGCGAACGGCTTGGCCGGAAGTATCGCGGCCACCCATCTTTTCGTCTTTTCCGGGGCCGTGTCACGCCATCGGGTGCAGGATTGCAGCCGTGACGCGAAAATCTACACTAAAGAATCGGGCTTAGCCCGTACACCAAAGTACGAATTCACGGCGACGACGACAGAACGAAACGATTCCGGGCGCGATCGCGAGTGGCGAATATGACGGAGGGTAACCTCACCGGTACCGTTCCTCTCGTGGTGGTTGCACGGGGTCAGCGACGTCGACGTCCTCTCCCTCGGGTCCGTCCTTCTCAGCTGCCGATCGCTGGGATCCTCTCCGCTCGCTCTCGTCTCGCTATCGCTCTCGTCTTTCAAGATCGCTTCTATCTCGCACGCAAGCTCACGCCAGTCTGATCCTGGATCGTCGCGATCCAAAATCGATACCTGTGGGCCAGCCGGGGCTGCGCACACGGGGTGCGTATTATCGCGACCAATCACGCGTTATCACGCGCTGTGGGCGGCGGGCGGCGCTCTCACGGTCGTATCGGAGGTGCGCGCGCCCCCGGTAATTCGAACAATAATTCGCTGGGGCCCTTTCCGCGGGGCCATCGCAAGGTCTAGGGCGAACGGCTTGGCCGGAAACATCGCTGAAATCCTTTCGATCGTCTTTTCCTGGGGCCGTGTCACGCCATCGGGAGCGTGGTTGCAGTCCCTCCGCGGGGACCGGATCCGCACGGGCCTGAGTCCTTGCGCGAGGATTTTCTCGCTGTCCCGTGCGTCGCGCATCACGCGTGCGGGTCCTGATCCCGTCGTGACGTAGCCAGACGTTAGATGCTTTGAATTCCCGGATTGCTGGCTCCTTGCCCCTCTAAGGTCGTCCTCGATTGCCGATTGTGTTTTCCGTGATGTTTCAGCGACTTTCCGCCCGGTCCTGCGATGAGGCTCCCAAATCAATTATTCATAGGAAAAGAAAATAACAAACGAAATTAATATTAAGCTCGGAATTTCAATTAATGACGCCTCTCTGGAGGTAACGGTACGGTTCTCGCAATTCTTCGACTGGCGCGGCATTTTAGCCCGCGCGTTTCGATCGGAGAGGGACTCGGCGGACGCGCGCGAGACGGCAACGTCACAATACAAATTACTAATATTTAATATATTTGTATTTATTAAGTAAATATAAGTATGTACATATGTGTATACAATATGTATATAGATATGTGTATAACTATATGTATTTATATATATCTACATATATAAGTATAGATATGTAAGTATGCGTATATAAGTACCTATAAATATATAAGTATAGATATGTAGATATGCGTAGATATATAAATATGTAAATCTGTATGTCCCTTCTTCTGAAACAAAAACAACTATTATTAGCGAACTAAATATACAGAGAAGAATTACAAATAAACGTATAAAGACAATCCTCACAATTATTGCATGGAAACCTTTTCGGGGCGATCCCGCGTTCCTTCTATAAACAGATGGCGATATGATTTTGTCGATCGCAGCATTTTCTTCGTGTTTCCTCGAACGAATTATCGAGAATCGCGCTTTCATCGAATGAGTCATCGATATATCACGCATAAACAACATAAAAAGCGACCGAAGAGAAGCTTTCTCGACGAACCATCGAGTATTGCGCGTCGCATAAATCATCGGTTCATCTGCAATAAACATATAAAAATAGAAAGCGATAAAGACGCTTTTTTGGAAAGAACCGCGCTTTTCCTCTAACCTAACCTAACCTTGAGGCCGGAAGACGAACCCTCATCCTCGAAGGCGAACCAGGGCGTGAAGTCACCGATCCTAAGAGCATCGAGGGGAAAGACGACGAGAATTCGGCCGGAGTTTCAAAAATCAGACTCGGATAGCGACTGGGAGCCGGCACGCAGAAGGAAGGTAGCAAAAAGTGCGGTAAAGAAACAGTAAAGCGCACGCCAGATAAACATTTAATAGGATAGAATATTGTAAGTCTAATTAGTGATAAGTTTTATTTCAGTTTGTGATAAACGCGTATTTATGTTTGTATTTAGGTTTTAGACAAGCGTAATTTTATAAAAAAGTACAAAGGTGCAGCATCCGAAGTGCTACACTTAAAGTGCAGTTCGTTTGCATTTTTCAGCAGAGACTATAGAAAACTGTAAATACCATATTTTTAATCACCTAGTATAAGTTTAGAGTATATTTTGCGAGGAAAACAAGATACGAGGGGGTTTTACTATTGCTACACCCGTAGTGTAGCACATGGTAAAGAAGCACGCGCTATAGCGCAGCGTGCGCGCGCATCGAGGAGGCGTTCTCCGGAAGAGAGGGAAGCCGGAGAGCGAGAGTAGGAAGAGTGGGAAGGCGTATAAAAGGCCGTGCAGAGCACGATACGGGGCCTTTTTTCCCGATTAGGAAGCGCTTAGAAAAACGTATTCACGGGTTTTTTATTTGTGTTTAAAGAAGATAGTCGCGAATACAACAAATCTCGTGCGGTGAGAGATTCGCGTCATTAGTAATAAAGAAGGCAGTTTTATATTATAACCGTAATATTGTACGGGAACTTTGATACACGCGACGTTATATTTTGAAATATATTTTATATACATTTATATATTCAAAATAAGAGTGAAAGTTATTAAATCACCTTGAAATCGCGAAATCCTTTCCTGTGTCCAAGTGTCGATCCAGCAGCGTACAGCGGGTAGTCCACACATCCATGGGCGTTGATCCAGTGAATCCAGCGGCGACCTGAAACATAAAAGGAGAAGGAATTAAGGATAATTCCTCAACAGCCAAGCGGAGAAGCAGTGGCGTACAAACCAGCGTGATCCTGACGCTGCGCAACCTGTCCGACGGCAGACCTGACGGGACGTCGTCCAAGGGCATCCCTTGTTCGTTGGAGGTAAAACGAACTGGCGACCGTTTAAATAAGGTAGGAAAACCTGCATTCATCGTAATTTTCTCCATCTCGTGTGTTTAGTCCGGTCACAACCTAACCTGACCTTGAAGCCGGGGACCAACCATGAGTGCCGGGGAACCCAGAAACCCGGGAACGTCGTCCAGGAGGACCAAAAAGCGCAAAGAGGACGAGGAACATCGAAGGAAGGAAGCGTGCGGATACAGGCCAAGCCCTTGCTTGGGCAAGACACGATCCAGTAAAAGGACAAATAAACTATTTAAACGAATAAGCCCGAACATTGCGCTAACCATGCGGCGAAAACGCATGGGTATAATGTACCGAATTTATAGATTAAGATTATTATACTGGCTAATTGTTCACACGCTGGAAACGATACATACAACGTATACGCTACTTCACTTGCACGAAATGTTGAGCGTAATATATAAGCGAAACACGAAAAATAGGCTAAGTAAATTATAAATATAAAAGCCACAGATGCTGACTACACCGAAAAGCGTAAAACTCTTACATTAAGAGTTTGCACTTTAAGTGCAGCACTTTACACTTTTATTGTAAATATAAAAATGTAATAAAAGCGTGCGCATAGTAGTTTAAGAAGCGATTAAACTAGGATTAAGCCTAATTATAAGTTTTAAACAGATTTGATATAGTAGTATTGTATGATATGATATCTCGTAATTTAAGTATTTATAAGATAGCGTAAAACTGTGTAAATAATTTTATTTTAATTAATTAGCAAATAATTAAGCGTTAGAAAGCGATATTTAGTGTTATAAAGCGGTTTAAGAAAATGTAAAGCGAAAAAATATATGCGCATGCGCGAATGTCGAGCCGCCGAGCGGCGGACAGAAGAAAAGATTAGCCGTGAGTGGGAAATTCCCAGAGTGGGAAACGGAGATATAAAGCCGTGCAGAGCAGCATTCGAGGCCTCTTTTCCCGAAACCGAGCATCCGAAGAAAAGAGATCTTGCGGGTTTTTTATATAGAGTTAAAGGAGATAGTCGCGAAGCAAAAATCTCTTGTGCGTGGAAGAGATTCGCGATAGCATAATAAAAAAGGCAGTTTGACTTTACTTTAAACTAAAACGGAAGCGCGATTATATCTCCGAGTTGTGGAGAGTCGCGAGAAAACTTCTGTGAACAGAAAAAAACGTTTTATATATTTATATAGTTTGATATTTAAATATATTTTATACTTTTATATATTAAAAGTAAAGTGAGAGTGATTTACTCACCTCGAAATCGCGAAATCCTTTTCCTGTGTCCGTGTGTCGATCCAGCTTCATCCAGAGGGTAGTCTAATGATCCATGGGCGTTGATCCGAGGCATCTAGTGGCGACCTGCAACAGAATTAAAGAGGAGTTAACAGCGAAAGAGGAAATTTGTTCAACTGTCTGACGTTGTACAAAAGGCGTCGTTCCGACGTATGCTTAAGGCGTCGAAACAGTTTTCATCCAGTGGGTAGTCCAAACATCCATGGGCGTTGATCCGGTGAATCCAGCGGCGACCTGAAACAGAAAAGAAATTAGGAATTACGAAAAATTCCCAAGCAGCCAAGCAGATACGCAGTGGCGAGAATAGCAGCGCGATCCTGACGCTGAGCAATCTGTCTGACGGCAGACCTGACAGGGCGTCGTCCGAGGGCAGTCCTTGTTTGTTGGATGGTCAAACAAACTGGCGACCGTTAAATGAGGTAGGAAAAACCTGTATTCTGTGTAAGATTCTCCATCTCGAATTGTTGTCCGGTCACAACCTAACCTAACTTGACCTTATTCCTCCCCTACCCCAAATTTGCGCAATAGAGACAAAAATAGACGTTTCGTCGAACATTTCTTATTACGTCCGATATTTCTCGATCGATCGTTTCCCGCGTCCCTCTCGACCCGCGCGATGTCCACCGCGAAGAAGACGATGACTGTTCTCATCCTAGCGATAACGCTCGTCGCCGCGACGACCGCGAAGCCCGTCGACTCGGAGAAGAGAGAGGCGCTCCGCTTCCTGCGCGCGTACGGTTTTCTGAAGGACAATGGAGGATCGTTGTCCGACAACGCGACGTCTCTGCGTCACGCGCTGTCGCTGTTTCAGGAATACTATCAATTATCAGGAAATGGTGCGTTAAACCCTGATACGCTTCGTCTTATGCGCAAACCGCGATGCGGTCTCGCGGACATTCCCGGTCGCGCGTATAGCCCGATCGCGCGAAAATGGCCGAAAACGCGTCTCACGTGGAACTTTCAAGTGGCTAGCGAAGAACTCTTAAAAACGGTCGAAGCGGCGTTCGCGTTATTATGGACGGTGAATTTGTCGTTAACGTTCGCGCGCGACCCGCTACATCCCGATATACTAATATCGTATCGAACGGGCGCGCACACCTACGCGAATCGTCTGAGCGGCGACATTTGCCCGGCGGTCTTCGACGGTTCGGGTGGAGCTCTCGCTCACGCGTTCTTTCCCTCGGGAGCGATCGACTTCGCGTCGGAGGTGCACATCGACGACGCGGAACCGTGGCACGTGTATCTGAACAAAAATCCTCCCGATACGTGTCATTTGCTACAAACGTTGACGCACGAGATGGGCCACACGCTAGGTCTACAGCACAGTATGCGTAACGACTCGGTAATGTTCCCGTATATACCCGACATCGAAAATCAATTTCCGGTTAAGCTGAGCATAGAGGACGTCCTCGCTATACAGAATCTGTACGGGTCTCACGACGATGGAAACTATCCAACGATTCCCACAACCACCATAGCACCCGCGACGACGACGAGCGTCGCGCCGACCGACCCCGCGCGCGCGGATCTCTGCGCGTTGCGGCGCATAGATGCGGCGTTAATAATGAATCGTCGCTTGTACATAGCTAATCGCCGCAACGTATGGTCGGTCGACATAACCGAGAGACGCTACGGTAGACCCATGAAGTTGACGGATTACGCGACGTTTCTTCCGGCGAATCTCACGCGCCTGTCCGCCGCGTATCGAAGACCATCGGGCGATCTCGCGCTATTCGTTAACGATTCGATCTATGTCGCGGAATATCCCAGTTTTAAGCTAAAACTTGGTTGGCCGAGATCTCTCCACGATATCGGACTTCCCCGAGACGCTAAGATCAACGCCGCGATAAACACGCATACGGGACGAACCTACGCGATCTACGACGACGA